>NW_018020729.1:45097-54147 GCF_002006095.1 Pseudomyrmex gracilis
TCTCTCTCTCTCTCTCTCTCTCTATCTATCTTTCGCTGTCTCGCTCTGCCTCTGCCTCACGTCGAAAGAGAACGAGCGAGGGCTTTAGCACCGAGCAATAAAACTCGTAGAGTGGCGTAATGCCTATGCGAGTGATGCCCGTGAGTATAATACCTGAGAGATAGGTATGTACACCATACCTCTCTCCCCGCGCGCCGTTTACCGAGGGGTGATGGCGAGGTGTACACGCGGCGCGGCGGGCGCGGCGGTTGCGCCGCTTATTTCCTGCGTTATTCGGCGAAACGTAAAGCGGAAATTAAAGCCGATAGACCGGGTAATGGCGCGGCCCGGATAATTATGTTCGTTTCGCGTTTCTCTCCCTTTTGCGGAATTGGTCCGAGGACTTATTTGCATATCGGACGGGTTAAATCGCGACAGCGGTGAATTATGTATTATGTCCAGCGTGTATTTTTGGTGGACGCGGGAGGGAAGGAAGAGGCCACATGCGAGAGAGACAGAGAGAGAGAGAGAGAAAGAGAGAGAAAGACATCGCGCGTGTTGTGCCTCTCATTTCGGAACGGTACGTGATAATTTAGGCAGAAAATTATTCGCGCGCGAGAGTAAAACTGTTGTTAGGTAATCGTGTTGATCGTGCAAATATTTAAGTTACGACACATCGAGTGTGTTTTACTTACGCATCGCTGACGTAAACGCGAATTATACTCTACGCGCGATCAGCGAAATTTTGCCGTGAGGATTACGTACGAGCGGGACGTTTCTCGTTTTCTTCACTTCAATTCTCGAGCGCGCGGAGCGAAGTCGCGCAATTACCGTTCGCAATTCTTCTCTCGTAATCTTTTCTTTCTCTCTCTCTCTCCTCTCTCTCTCTCGTGCGATTTCCTCGAGATCGATAAGAGCTCGAAACTGCCGTTTTCTGCTTAATGGCCGCACGCGCGCGCGCGCGCGCGCGCGAGATACCTATAACTTGACGCTCGCGCGCGCGTGTGTGTGTATCGCAGTTTTTCACGAGCGCGCGCGTTGCAGCGGGACGCCGTCGTCGGTCGTGAACTCCCCTTCGCCCAATTAAAAATAATTGAATGCAAAATCCGCTTTACTTCGCTAACTTTTAGACGGGTTGATGATAACGGCTTGCAATTATGCGCGCGAGAGCCACATAAGGCGCGCGTGCGTCGCTAAAAAAAAGTGCGTCCGTGTCCTCCTCGCGTTGTTTTTTTTTTTTTTTTTTAACACCGTATCTTTACATTTTTACGACAGGCATGCATCACATCGGCCGTGGGGGCGATACGGCGAAAGGTACGAGTATATACGTCGAGCTTTTATGGCGAAAAGGAAGGGAAGCTCGCACACACACACACACACACACACACACACACACACACACACACTGGAGTAGCAAGCGATAAAAGCGACTCCGGTAGTAGGAAGCGAAGTGCTCGTACGCGATTTATTGTAATCACCACTAAAACACGGTATGCAACAATTTGCACCGACACCTAACGATACGGATCGACCCCCCTTCAGTGTGTCGATCGATCACCAATATCCGCAACACGCGGATAAGAACGTATGAACGTAACGGCGACGAGTATCGCCGTTGATATTTTACACCTATTTTCGCGATCGAGCCAAAAAGAATGAAAATGTCCGACCGACGTCTTATCGACCACGCCACAGGCCCGTCGTTCGTCATTCATTTGCCGGCGCGTTGGTTGGCGCGACGCCAAGTATGCGCGGAGACGATAAAAATCCGCGTTCGCGGAATAGGTATCGTTTTCGCGGAAGACGCACACCGCCCGCGTAATGGACGCATTACGCGCCATTACTCGAATATACCTATATCCCCGACGTGAAAGCGGAATTGCAACGGCGTTGCTCGCGACACGCGCGGATGCGCGCGTGTTATGAAAATTAGGTCGCCGAGAGAGTTTAATCGAACCGACCGTGTCGCACGGAGCGCGTGAGTGATTTTCAAATGTTTGTCTGTGCGCGAAAGGATAATAATTGACGCGCTTTACCAATATATATATATATATATATGTACTCGTTCCAAAACCACTCGCTCTTGCTCATCGTTGGTTGCAGTTGTACGTACGTACGCCGTTAAGTGCACGTGCCCAATAAAAAAAAAGAAGGGGGGGGAGTGGTGGAGGGAAAAGCGAAGGACGCTTTTCGGAGCAAACAAAAAGAAGGATGGATTTTCGATAATTTTGCCGAACGAAATAGATGTCCGTCGACTTCGCCTCCTCTCGTAAATTCCACACCTCGATGAAAATCGTGCTTTTTTTTCTCACAGAAGCACGCGTATTATCACTTCGCCAAAAGTGAGTGCCTATTGACGTTTTTATTACCGTTGTTGTCATATATGGCGTGCACATGCACACACACACACACACACACACACACACACACACACACACACACACACACACACACATCCACGCGCGAACGCGTGTCAACGCAAATATTCCACTTCTGCGAAAAAAGTGGAACATATCGCGCTGTTTTTTTTTTTTTTTGTCACCTTCAATGTCGGATCGTATTTTGACATTTTGCATTTTGATAATTTATTTCTTTCTCTGAATTGTTGTAAACGTTTCTTCAGAATTCTCTTCTCCGTATATTGATATTGCGAAAAATACGACGATATATCGATTTTCTAAACGTGTTCTCTCTCTCTTCGCGTCCGCGTGTTTTTAACGTGAAATTTTTCTACTAAAAGTATAATAATCCTCTTTGCGAGAGACGTTAGCAGCCGTCCTCTGGACTGAAAACATCGCCGATAGACGCGCAAAAAACTGAATAAAATATCCGATTCTGAGAAGATAATAAGACCGAGGAGAGACGCTTCGTCGATGAGCATCGGCGAAAATGGGGTGTGCGAGCTCAAGTTCGAGTGAACTCCTGTCGCACAGGCGACTCACGGACAGACGCGCGAGAGTGGAAGCTAAAGCAACCGCGATGACTTTCTGCGCGATCTTGGATGAACCGAAATCTCCTGGAATTTAATAAAAATCCGAGAGCTACCGAAATCGAGAGCTCTCGCAGCAGCAGTTCCTCCTCCTCCTCTCAACATCGCCGTCGGCTCTATCGGAAAACATTATGCGTTTCGGTTCCTCTTCTTCGGTAGCGTCACCCTTCGATTTTATTTTGCCTCGCGCTTTTCCCATCGCGCTTGCTTTCCCTCCGCTTTCCTTCCCCCCTTTTTTTTGTTCTTCCTTCCCTTCTTTCTTTCGCCATATTTCGCGAAAACGTAATATGTTTTACTCGTCCCGGAATAACTTCCCAGACAAATTGCGTCGTCGAACGACGTGCTCGGATAGGCTATTTCGTCGGAATTGCGATATTTGTTATAAATATTGGCGATACAAGGGCACGGTTTGTTATTCTGTCGACAGATCAATTGCGTGTCCTACCGCGGAGATTGAACAATTTGGGTCACACACAGAGAGACTGAAAAGTAAATACATATATCAAAAAAAAAAAAAAAATAAATAAAAGAATATCGAGCGCGCGCGTGCGCGTGTGTGCGGTTCGAAATAATTTAAATTTTCTGCTTGATGTTTCGCGATTAGCATAAAAAAAGAAAAATTCACGCTGTGCATTATGTAACGTTTCTCGCGTTTTAAAGTAAGAGGCGCATAGAAACCTCAGAGAGAAAGAAGAAATCGCGAAACACGTGGCTGCGGAATAAACGGAATTGCGCGCGGTGCCGAAGCTCGAGCTGAGTTAAATACTTTCCCGTTTCGGTATTCAGCTTCGTTTACTCGACAACGCAGATTTTCCCTTTGGTCCGATTCGCAAATGCATTCCTTTTGCGCCGATTCACAGAGTAGGAAACGGTGGCGAGCGAGCGAGCGAGCAAGCGGGCGGACGGGCGAACGGGCGGACGGATCGATTGTACCCTTTGGATTTATCCTCCTGAGAGACCGCAGGCGGTGTGGTACACTTTGTAACTACGGCGCAACAACGAAACTACGGAGCTTCATGAGAGAGTTTCAGTTATCTGCCGCCTCTTAAGCTTCACGCGTAAAATCACGTAAGGAGGCACTTACTTTTTTCTTGTTTTCAATATTTTTGCGAATCAACAAAATACACAATTTCGCAAAATAGATCTGTCTGTTTTATCGATTCGACGTAAACAAAAAGACAAAAAAAATCACACGCGTCAAAAACTTGGGTGTAGACTTTGCGCTAAAATACAATTGCGGTAAATGACTTTTAATTTTTCGCACGATGAAGGTCGCATTGGTTGAGAGAAATTGCGCGAAATTTGCGAGAAAAAATACTTACGATACATCTCGATCGCTACCGACGTCGATACGGGCAGACTGATGTTGTTGTTGTTCGCTTGACACTCGAACACGGCGTGAAGATCCGCTCTGGTTAATTCTTTGACGACCAATGTGTTTCTGCGCAGATTTGGGAACTCGCTCGATTTCTCGTCTTTCGAGTCCAAGAGCATCTGTCCGCGCCACCATCTCACCGTAGGCTCGGGGCGACCTGCAAACAGAAGTTGCGACAGTTTTTCTCACACAAGCGAAATACGCGAGAGAAACAGTCGAAAAAAAAAAAAAAAAAAGATTTCCTATGCGAGCAAAAATATCATCGAATATTTTTTCAGACGGGTCTAAAATACACACTCGTCGTGTGGTGGAATTTTAATAATATTTAAAGTACGCGATATAACGGCAGAGGTAAGTAATATTATATTTTCACCCCTTCGCGCGTATTTTTTTCAATCTGTTCTTCAATAAACGCGCACGCTCGCGCGAGCGCATGTCAGTAATAATGTTAATTAACACAAGATACGTGCGTTTCATTTAAAATACTATTTTTCCATTTGGATTCTGAATAAACACATTGCAATTAGATAATTAATTTATTTTGTGACATTTTCGTCTCTTTTTATTTTTTTTAATACAAAATAAATATATTTACATCTACTTTCGGGCTGTTTTGAGGAATATCATTAATTTGTCGGCACAACTTCGCGTGAAAAAAAAAAAAAAAAAGAACGAATAAATTGTTTTTTTTTTCTGCAAATGTAGAAGCAAAGTACGAAGCTCTGCATATATTATTCAACCTTTTGCTTTACACTGTCTCGAGAACGAGCTTATGTATCGACACATTTTCCGCCCCGTTAGAAAAAACTATTCGCGATACTACTCCAACGGTATCGGTATATCGGTAACACTATCCGTGCAATATATCGCGCGCGTGTTTCTCTCCCTATCTTATACCACTTCTCCGCAAGAGCGTTTACCGAGTTCCGCGCATATACGTGTACTCTCTCTTTCTCTTTCTTTCTCTCTTGTCCCCCCCCTCCCTTTCGCTTTGCCACATCGGTATATAGGCTCTCTTCGCGGTGCGCGTTAATTCATAATTCATAATGGTCGTTGCGTGCGGATAATCCCCCGAGGGTTGAATATCCCGTTAAAGAGAGGCGGCGAGTCGGGAGGTAGCGGTCTAGCTTGTGTCGGGGCGACCTCATTATTTTTTACCGGACCTATTTTCGTTCAGGAGGGACAAGCAGAAAAACACGCGGCGGGGGGAACGACGCCGGTAGATGGCTTGCACCCCGGGAGGGGTTGAGAAGAGCGGAATTGTAGGCGGCGGTGAAGAGAGTGTATAAGAGAGCGGCGCGGGTATAGTTTCTCTGGGTCCCTCGGGTGGCGGCATGCGAGGTAATAAAAATAAATTTATTATCGTTATTGCCTTCGCCTTGCCGACAGCAGCGTGTCCGTCCGGATATTAAAATGTAATAGAATAAAAGGGAGCGTCGAACGAGAATGTACACTCCACGTGACGTGCAGTCGCTAAAAACACCCGACGCTTTGTTCGAGGCGTTTAACGATCCGGGGAAACACGAGGAAGCTCTTTTAATTTCTGTATGTACACGCGAAGGATGTGTGAATGATATATGTGTATATATATATATATATATATACATATATACACATAAAAGAAAAATCCCGTAAAATCTTGTAGCAAGATAATATTCGGATTATATGTATCGCGCGTTTAACGCGGTTCAGGATTGATGTTTTTGCAACAGAGTAAGGCTGTCACAGAGAAAAAGAGAGATTGTCTCGCGCGATACAAACTGCAGCAGCGAGAAGGTCACGTTGGATTTGAAGCGGAAAAAGAAAAAACTTTGCGGGGCTATGATGTCGCAGCTCGGAAAAAGAATGTTCTTTATCCGCGACATCAGAATGCGGTCATGTGAAGTTTTAATTAGGCGCTATAACTAAGAATAATACCGGGGGTTCTATCCCGGTCTCCGGGCATAAACGCGGATCGCGGGCTGTTTTACATGCAAGAGAACGTTGCAAGTGAAAGAGAGAGAGAAAGAGAAAGAGAGGGAAAAGCAGAGAAATCCGTTTCCCACCGGTCGTACCAATTATTCCGCCCAGCTTTTTCGCGGCCGTATTTACGAGGCCGTTTTCTCCGAAAGAGAATATACTCACGGATGTATTATTTTCATTCGACCTCTCTCTCTCTCTCTCTCTCTCTCTCTCTCTCTCTCTCTCTCTCTCTGTGTGTCTCTCTGTCTATCTCTTTCTCTCATTACTGAAAGTAGGACTTACCCCCAGAGACGAGGCACTGCAGTCTCATGTCACCGCCTTCTTCGTAAGGGCCGGCGACTGATCCGACGGGACTACCTTGTTCGTCGATAATGTTTGGCTTCTGTGGCGGTTCTGTAACAGCAAGCGAAGAAGAGAAAGATAAAATGCCAAGCTTGTTGCAATAAATATCAATTTCCCGGACGTTAACAGGGGAAAGGCAAAATCATTATTTTAGATCAATACTTTGCTAAAGGAAGATGAAAAGAAAAGTTATAAATAACTACATGTTGCGTGTGTCTGTCTGTGTGTGTGTGTGTGTGTTGTGTTGTGTGTTATTAAATATATTTTATTTATCGGTGATATACAGGGTGCTTCAGAAATAAAGTGGTTTTTGGCCATTTTATCGTTTTCTATTCTTTCAGTAAGGATGAAAAAAGATCGTATAAACATAAGTTCGGAAAATCCTCGTTTCCGAGGTATAAACTGTGACAGAATTCGAAATACTTCAGGACTTTTTGGACGTTTTTCACAGTTCCCGAAACGTCGTATTGTTGCAGAAGGAAACTATTTTCTCAGCAATTTCCTTAAGTGAGTTGTAAGCATTTCTAAAATATTTCCTCGCAAACAAAAAGCGTGGCATATCTCGAAAAGGAAGAGTTTCCGAACTTCTTCTGCTTATATGATTTTTTTTTTTTATCCTTAGGGAGAGTAGAATACGATACCAAAGTTTGGCCATTTATTTCTGAAGCACTCTGTATACACATAGATACGTACGTATATATTTTATATATTTATATACAATCACACACGTGCGAGTCGTGAAAAAAAGTAGACAAACATTTTTATTACGTAACGAGATTTTTAATTGTCTCTGCGTCGCGCGATACAAAATAAAGATATTGTTCGCGTCATTACTGCGAAAAGATACGACAGTTTTCGCATAATTCAAACGTCATGTACGTGTGCGTTTTCCGACACAGATACGCAACCAATCGTTCGAGTGGCAGTTCTTCGAGAGTTTGACCGTATCTGACATCAGTGCGAGCTATTTAAGTGCAGATAGGGAACTTTCGATGTAAGTCAGTGGCGTTCGGGGAGAAGAGTAATTCACGATGCTCTCGCGCGCCGCACGAAATAGTCGAACGAGCAGTTGTACAGGCGTTGCAGGTGGAAACCGCTGGAAACTCGCACAGTTGAGTGAACCAGCACGAAGACTTGAATCGTGATGACTTTCGGCGCAATGTAGTTTCTCGCGAGAAACACGATTTAAAGAAACCGTAAGATGGTAACACGTGCACAAAACAGATATGTCTTGCACGAGAGATGTCGATTGACAAGACACATAGAACATCAATTCAACGTCAATTTTGCAAATCGGTAATTTTTTAAAAACCACTTTCGAGCGGTTGTGTACACAAGCGGGAAGCGTCTTTTCCATAACTGAATTAGCATCGTGATCCTTTTCAAGATAAACTTGCGAACCTGTTATTACACCAGTAATTCTCTCTCTCTCTCTCTCTCTCTCTCTCTCTCTCTCTCTCTCTCTTTCTCTCTCTCTCTCTCTCTCTCTTTGCAGACCTACCGCGCGCGCAATAAAGCATTTTGCGTGCGAGGAAACAATGCGGCGCGAGGGTATCAAAAGGGCACGTAAGAGGGATTTGCGCGGGAAACTGGAATCGCTAGTCGTGTATAGTTGATTCCGACACGCGGATGGGTGGGGAAGGCCAAGTGTGGGATGAGGAAGTCTGCCGTGGCGTGTAAACGTCGGCAATTGAATATCGGAAATAGCGGCGTGTCGGAACGTCAGAAAGCGAGTAGCGCGGAGAAAGGCGTATTGCCTCCAAGATATAGGCTTGCAGTCGCGGTCGGGAAACACGTCGGATGTCCGTCCAAAAACGAAACAGGCTGCTCTATATGAAAATTTACAGCGGGAGCGAGCGAATCCCCACTCGGACGAATCGATTATGAACTCCTACGTTAGTTTCGCGCTTAAGTTCAATCTCTATAAACTTTATACAGAGTTCAGCTTGGTTTGATATTTTAAGTGACAATGTTAATTATTTTTTTCTCGCATACCTACCACAAATATCATCAGCGGCATCACGTGTCGCTGTTTTCTTTCGATCACCGCGCGTGTCAAGAGCGGAAAGGCCACGATGACCTTACGCACGTCGCGAAGCTAAAGTTCACTCTTCTTCTCTCTTCCCGTTCGTTTTATAAATTATCTTGAAACGCGCGCGCGCGCGCGCGGAGATATTATATGTACGTTCGAGCAGAACGAATTAAAACCGACGAACCGAATGTAGGAAATAAACTGGATTAACGCGGACGCGCGCAAGGCCGGCGATCAGTATGTGGAATAAGGCAATACTCCACACATGTGAACTTGACGTGTGTGGAATATCTACATATGTCGAGCAATCGAACTATATGTTTGCCAAAAGATATTTATCAAAAAATGTCTTTTGAAATAATAGATTAAAC
>NW_018020729.1:58757-67636 GCF_002006095.1 Pseudomyrmex gracilis
AACAGTTTGAAAGATGTAGTTAACTTTATAAAAAGTAACTTATGACTTTTAAGTATCGCGTTAGAGTTTGTAAAACTAATAAAATTACTACTTGTTATACCTGTGTCAACTTGTACTTGCGAGCGGTCGTTTTCTGCGTTAAACCGATTCAAAAATTACTTACGTTCGACAATGCTTCAAAATAGGTTAAATAGCGTTACCATAATGAATTTGTATAAAGAAGAAGCTGAATAGATAGATTTAGAAGAACTAGTAAATTAATTCATATGCAAAAATAACATTCGACGAGCTACATTTTCATTGAAAAATAAAATAAAAATAAATAATTGAAAAGAAAAATAAAATAAGTGTATGTATATTTTTTATATAAATTAAATGACTAATTCTTTTAAAATTATCGATTCACTCTTCTTTGAACCACACCACACATGTAAAAAAGATACTTCGCCGGCCCTGGACGCGCGCGAAGTTAAGCCGTCATGATACCGTCCAAGTGAGAAAGTCCCGACGTTGAAAACGTTATTCGATATCATCTGGAAATAGCGAAGCACTTCTGAAAATAGGATTACCGTATTCCTCTATATATTTTGTATCGAGTGTGTAATCGATACATTAGCGGATCCTACGGTATTAACCGCACACAGCCACCCTCTCTTAATACCCATTAAATATCAGCTTTACATGTGGCAGCCGCGCGCGCAAGGGATATATGTACGTGCGCGAAACTAAATTATCGAAACGCGTGCTTGCAAGACACTTGAACTCTCGCGTACGCGGATTATATACGTTGCGGATAATCGACTGCGCGCGGGAACGGTAATGGACAGGGGGCTGGATGCTTTGTGTGCTTTTAACGTAATGCGCCGTAAATGTAATGTATCGAGTGATCTGACACGTAATCCGCACGGGGCGAGCCGCGCGCGCAGGCAGGTATTCTTGTATTTTGTCTCGCTCCGAAATAATATTTACATTCAGTAAAACTGACCGACAACGAGACTCTCTTTGACGACAACGCGATTACTTTTATTTGTGCGATTCACTTCGCAGTTGGTTTTATATATTTCAAAGGGGAATAATATACAAACACAATTTTCTAGTGTGTATGTGTGTGTGTGTGTGTGTGTGTAAGCCGTTTTGTTAAAGCGCGATGTGTTTCATTAATTTTCTACAAGAAGTTTGAGAGAAAGAGAAAGGGAGAGAGAGAGAGAGAGAGAGAAAGAGAGAGAGAATTGTGTTCGTAACATTTGGCCGGTGACTGTTTCCATTGTTCGCGAACTTGGTGGAAGAACGGGACATTTCCAACGAACATTTTCACGTGACAAATGATATGCTGGAATTTAACGGGTTAATTTGTAGTATCTAAGTTTCACATCGGCGGGAGAGAGGGAGTTGATGAGCCTTCCCGCAAATTATAACGTTTACTACGTGACACGGAATAGTTAGTGTCGGAGTATCATTTCGCCGCGGAGTATCATTTCTCGGAGAGTATTTCGAAAACACGCGAAAGTGCATTTCTGCGCCACCGGGATGAGTACCGCAGGGAGGACAAGCAACCACACAGTTCTGCTTCCGAACCGCTCGAAGAACGTAAGCTCTTTTCACACGAGATCTTCAGTGTGCGGATGCTTCGGTTATTCAGTTTGCTAACTCGAAACACACTGCGCGCGCGCATTCTCGGCGCGGCTTTAGGTTCTCATTCAATTTTTGGTTGAAATTCATTCGCAACAGACATTTCATTAATTAAGTGACACTTTTTGTGTGTGAGCCGCGACGCGCACGCTCGGACTGTGGAAATTTTTATTGTGTCAATTTTCGCTCTGTCGCGTTAAAAATGCTGTTCTAATATTTAATTAACTCGGATGTTATTCTGACGAGAGGCGAGGGTTTCGCACGAAAAGAGTTTTATCTGTTAATCCAACGGATGAGATTCCTCCGGAGAGTCATAGCGCGAGTAGTTTTTCCACGGAGAGAAGAGAGAGTGCAGGGGGAGAGTTATGTGAAGGGAACGCGCAGTAAATTGAGGGATCATGTAACAAAGTCCATTTCCTCGGGAAAAGTGCTCTCGTCACGTTTGCCGAAAGAAATGTTCGATCGCGTCGCGTTTATAAAATCTCGTGTCTCCTCTCTTTCCTCCCCCCCAAAAAAGATATATATCGAGTTTTTCCAAGTGCGCGCTTTAGAAAAGTGACGCTTTAAAACGGAGTTAAAACACGTTCTTTGCAACAACTTTGTAAAATGATGCAATAATGTCGAAGATAAAAAAAAAAAAAAAAAAAAACGTGAATTGCAATATAAAAAAGTAATTACACGAAAGACTTTCTCTCTTGCAAGTGAAGAAATAGAGAAGAGAACGAGGTCACAGCGCTTAGCGGAGACCAATCACTCAATTATAAGAATTTTAATATTTTACTTTTTATCTAATGTTTCACTTCATATAAAATGTATCTAAATTATTGCAATATTATGCATGTTAAGATTAAACTACAAAATAGATACATTCAATGTTAAAAAAATTTAACACGAAGATATTAATAAATTTTTTCAAATGAGCGTTATTACCTCGTTTTCCTCTAGTTCGTCGATATTCTAAGACTTCAATAAGTTTTTTTTGCACTATGTTATTATTATTATTATCCGACATGAATAGCGTGTAATGTGCGTATGTCTTTAAGTGCGTGTGACATTAAATAGAGGATACAAACCTATCACTGTTAAATGTACTCTGTAGTTTCTGGTCGGACTTATGGCAAAGTCCACTCGACACCTGTACTCTCCCTCGTCGTTGCTTTCCACACGCTTAACCTCTAAAGTTGCCGGTTCGGTTGCTGTTCTGAAGCGAGCTCGATCGTTGAAATATCCCTTGTCGTGCCAGTGCGACGCTTTCTCCGGCTTGCGCAGGTCATAACTGCAACAGAACAAAAACGTTTCGTTCTTGTATTATTCTTTTCGTTTTGCAAAACTACGCTAATTAATTTTGGATTTTGTGTTTCAAATCGAAATGTAATAAAATTCGATTGTTTGCGACGTTCAGAAATTTTCGCCGAGAAAGAAGTGGAAAAATTTATTGAGGAACTTCTACAATCAAGAGACAATGATGTGTAAAGTACGATCTCGTGTATAAGCTCAAAAATTACTTCACGAATAACATATACTCGACCGTGACTGCGCCATGTGTCGTTTTTTTCGCTCCGTGTGGAGAGGCAGCGGATAATAAAAAACAAAAAACAAAAAAAAAAAAAAAACAAAGCGAAACGAATGCAAAACTTTAGAACTAATATCGCGACAGAACGAGAAAATTTCGTTAACTCCCCGCGCTCTTTAATGCGCCGAACGTTTCGCGCATATTTGATGCGGGCGCGAGAAAGTTGGATATTATAAAACATACGTATGATATAGTGGAGAATATAATTTCGCTAATTAATTTTAATACACTATGCCGCGCTCGGCTGCTGCGGAGGATAAATTTCTCACTTAAAACTAACTGTGCGTACTTTTTATCTAAGCACGAAAAACAGTGAGCGCACATTTAATTAGCTTTTTATATATTATCCCGCGTTTTAGAAATGAGATTACATTTCTGACTTACTTTTAGTGCGCGATACTATAGGCTTATTTCAAAACACTTTTTTTCTCATACAAATTTTATTTAAAAAAAAATAAAAATAAAATAAAAAAATACATATACCACAAACGATATGTGCAGAAAACGACTCAAGAACAATTTAAATAGAAACAGTTTTTAAACAGGATTTTATCATTTTCCGACGGAGTTGCTGCGTAAAATTGCAACTTGACAATGTCTCTCATAAAACGTTCCTAATTTTACATTTTCCCATTCTCTCTCCGAAGACAAATGTCCGCTAAACAGAGGTGATTCTACGTTTCGAACGCGTTTTTTTTTTTTTTTTTATCGCGCCGTCGAGCGCCGCGCAAAAAATTCACAAATCTCGCTGTGTACGCCCGAGGTGTTAATTAAGCATGTATCGGTTGTCAGCTGGTTGTTCTCCACACTCGGATCCGATCGAAGGAAGCAAACGAAGCGTTGCTGCCGTCCAGACGCTTCTCTCACCGCAGATCGCCCCGCAGCGCGATCCTCCCTCGCATACCTCTTCCCCCTCAATCCCGGGACATCGGGAGAGCATCGAATTTGCGGAAATACCACGAGTGCCTCGCCCGGTACCAGATTCGGCCCGGCCGCAGGGTTGGAACCGGTCGAAGGGGGATACGAGGGAGTCGACCAAAGGGATGGTCGCGAAGGGCTGAGCGCAACGGTTGAGAACGTTCGCAGAGAAGGGTGGCGGCGGCGGCGGCTGGTGTACATTCCTCCGGTGTATTACGAGCCGCGCCAGCTGGCAAAGCGTGTACTCGCCACGCGATCGCATGCTCTCCCATATGCCGGACCGAACAACAACGACTCGCCACCATCGTCGTTGGTACTTCCGTGGACTACCCCGGCGCATTCTCCCGCTAGTTGTGCATCTAAACTGCATACACACACATACACGAACACGCACGCTCGTGTGTAACACGTTTACACACACGTTCGAGCAAAGAGGAGGCGGATGGAAGTTTAACAGAAACGGAGAAGTTGGCATTGGCGCGCGCGCGCGCGCGCGAGTCGACGATAAAGCGAGAAACTGCCCCTATTCTCGTACACGGTCTCTCGCGGCAAGATCGAGCTTCCAAACAACTGGTTGCTGAATGGGTCGGCTGAAACGATTACTTGTACAGCCCGCCGTCTCTCTCCGCTGCAAATTGCAGAGCGCGTATAGTATACGTCGTTCGAGAGTTACAGGTCCCGTGAGCGTCAAGCGTATAACGTATACATATATTACCCCCCTTGAATTTGTCAAGTCTGTGCTTGTGCCGCTTGTAACGAAAGAGATACTTATTCCCCGAGCTTGAACTCGCGAGAAATCGAAACGAGTTTTAAGAAAACTTAAATCGAAACAACAACAACAACATTTTTCGATAAAATAAATAATTTATTTTTGAAATAGACAAAAAAATATTCTCGGCGTCCCAAATCAAAACGGACTCGGATTGCGGAAAGAACTCAAGGACGCGATAATTAAATTCGGTTAAATCAATCGGAGCGTGTTCATTCACGCTATAAATCGTAGTTTAGCGTTTCGGGATAAACGCTTGATATCGATATTGCAACATTGCGATGTCGTGTTAACGGGCGTTGCGCGCGATACACAAGCAAACGTACCTGTATGCCAGATTAGTGGTCGGGCGTCCATATCGGAACGTGGTCATGCCTGTCACAAGCCAGGCGGGGGGCGACCAATTACAGCGCAACATCTCTCTGCGCTCGGATCGGAATGCTCGATGTGTAACGTTTCCGGTTTGAGATGTTCGCGTGTGTTTCGACGCGATTGCGCGCGAAAGTTTTCGGAGAATCCAATCTCGCGCACAAACGAAATATATCGCGCAACGACTTAGCGGTGAAAAAAAAAAAGAACAAAATAAAAGAAGAGAGAGGTAAAACGAATCCGAACTTTGCGCTGCGCGAAAAGTCCTCGCCCGTTATTCCGCATAAAACCCCGCGGGCATGAATATATATTCATTCGAGAAGAAAATAATAATAATAATAAATCACCCGTATCCCGATCGTGCTTATAAACGAGATCCCGTTGTACGTTCGCCTTACGGATTGTCGAGTAGATGTTGTGCGCTCTCTCTCTCTCTCTCTCTCTCTCTCTCTCTCTCTTTCTCGGTATATATCTCGGAATACGAAATCAGTATATTAATGAGGGAACGCGATAGCTTGCAGTGCCGCATGGCGTGCGATTATATAAGATACGACGCTAAGAAAACAAGTAGTGTGTATTACAACACCGAGACAAACGCAAAAGGACACGTCACGCACGATCGTTTATCCATGTAATAATTCACGGTAGATTTATACTTATTACCCTGCATCCCATTTTTTTTTTTTGTCGACTTTTCTCGGTTCTTGACATTTATTAAACTTCTCTTCCGACACACACACACACACGAAGTCCCGTTAACTTTTTTTTGTAAAATCATATGTAATGCGAAAACACACACACACACACACACTTTGAGATTTACTTACGAAATTGCACAGGGATAAAAAAATAAAAGAATCAAAATCTGTGCCTGAGTGTTTTCACTCCCGCGGTGTTCGCGGCGGTGGTTTTTATTTTTTGTTGTTTTTTTTTATTTTTTTTAAATCGAAGTTCGCGCTTTTTCTTTGAAAATCCGGGCATTCGTTAGAGAGCTAAGTTGATTTTCAAGATATATCCCAAAGTTTTGGACGCGCGCGCCATCGGGATTTTAGATGAAGTCCCAAGGCATCGCCCTGGTAGCGCGTTACAAAAATGCGCGACTATTTAGTGTCTATAAATTTGCTATAGCGCGGCCAAAAGTTTTCCGCTCGGGGTCGGAAAGTGGAGTCTGTTTGCGCGCGGCATTTCCGAAACTACCCTGAAAGTTTTAAGCTAACGTAAGGAAGGAGAGTAGTTTCGCAATAGGTACGCGGGGCACCAGGATTCGGAACTGTGTATAGCTGCTACGACGCGACGCGCGCGCGCGCGCGCTTCTCGTCGTAAATTCCTACAAATGCTGTAACAGGTCGGCGCGCAACGGACGACGACCGACGCTCGTTTGTCGTTATTACGCGGCGCTGTGTACGTCGTTATGAATTTTACGGTTCTACGCTATAAGTAATGCGGGAATTTATAATCTCCGCTCAGTTTCTCTCACTTCCTCCCTCTCTCCGAATGATGGCGCCCCCGGACACCTTTCGCGAAATTCGCGTCAGCCAACTCGCGCGATACTTGTACGAATGAAATTTTTCGCATTACAACTACGCGAGGGAAAACACGCGTAATTCGGCGTTAATGAGACGGCCGCGTCGTCGTCTCTTCATCTCGCCGAGCTTACTGTTGTGTTATGAAGCGAAGCGCAACACGGGGCACATATCAACACACGCCTCTTAATTTCCACAGATACCTTGAAATTCGGCATTAACACAAGTACGATGTGAGAATAGTAAAAAAAAAAAAAAAACATTAATTGATATTCTTTTTATTTAAAATGTGTGGATTCGAACTCGGTACCTTCCCGCTCGCAGACCCGGCAGGGCCCCACTCAGGCCGCGAGACCCGGTAATCTCTTCAAGTCCGGTTTTTATCGACTGTGAAAAAATCGAACTGAATCGGGCCTCCGATCAGCTTGAATTTGTTGTGGGAGATGTGGAAGAGGAATGTAAAAAAAAAAAAAAAAAAAAAAAATGGTAACCCTGAGGGAAATCAATAAAAATTCCTTTATCCGTTTTTTAAAATTCTTTTTGTTCAATAAAAAACAACAAGAGCAAGTGATATGTCGAAAATGTAGCCACGCGGTTATTTAATTTGCTGTTGAAAGCTGTTGTGCTGTGCGCGATGGAAGAAAGCTACGAGAGATCGGAAGGATACTTCTTACGTACAAAGCGTTATAATGCGTCTTTGTTTCGAAATCACAATCTCTTTCTCTCTCTCTCTCTCTCTCTCTCTCTCTTGCTCTCTCTCTTCTCACGCAAATTGCGTCATTACTCTGTGATTCCGCAGCGTGCGCATCCCGGATTCAGAAGGGACAGTTCCGTCGAATCCGCTTGATTCTATCCGGGGATATCCGGAGATATTAAACGGAAATCGCCGACAGATGCGTCCGGTCGGTTAGGTTGCAGACTCTCGCGGATTAATAACCGAAGACCCCGAGAGTTAATTAGTGCTCCGGCTTAATACGAAATACCACGATACGTGTCGCGATAACTCGCGGTCGACCCACGTTTGCAGTCGGTCGGAAGTTACTCTCTCTCTCTCTCTCTCTCTCTCTCTCTCTCTCTTCGCATACGCAGAGTTTGCAGTGTACGTACGCGCGCGATTCCGCGCGCTTGGACATCGGACGTGACGATCGTGCATTCCCGGTGCGTGGCTCCCGGTGCATAAAGGACAGGGGTCTGGCCGTCCCGTTGTGCTCGCACACCCGGAAGCCAATCCGATAGAATGCGCGGACAATGAGGAGAGCTCCTCTGCCGGAGGAAGCTGCGCCGTCGGCTTCGACGCGCCCCATTGATTGGTACGCGCACGTACTCGGGCCAGGTCGGGCTCCCTTTGTGCCCTACCTCGCCCTGGCGCGAGGTGCATTCACCTTGGTCATATTACGGTTTAATTGAAGTTGATGCCGGCCGCGGCATAAAGGCCCCGGTCGATATATCGCGGCCGGAGATCTTGGGGAGAATGTAATTCGCAAGATTAAAGTGGAAATCCGGGTCAAAGGATGTTAATCATTTTTAGTACCGAAACGTGTGTCCGAAATTGTCCCCTCCTTTCCCCTCCTCGTGCGTTTTAATCGCGCGTGCGAATCGCGCGCGCACAGTTCTGTGCGCACACACGCGAGTGATCGATGGAGCATTTTATATCATTTTAATAATAGCGAAATGAAAATTATTGTAGACAAGGATTTTTGCTCTGGTGGAAAATAAATTTTAATTTTTTATATGACGTTTCGCGCTTAATTTTTACACGCGGCGATTCTTTATATACACGTGGGATTGCTGTGATAACAATTTTCTAGATTTGAAACGACTTCGATAACCGGTTGAACACCGCAACGTGTATCGAAAATCCGATTAAATCGAAAACGTCAATGAATCAATTTAATCGAAATAGCCGAAAATACGATTGTCTTTTCGATTATTTGAGTAATTCGATTTCGTAAACTGAAACGGATTTTTCGTTTTTTTTTTTTTTTTTTTTTTTTTTTTTACTTTTGTTAATCGTTATTTCACCGAACAAATTTGGTAGCGTGACGATTAAAGTTGCATTAATAAAATCTCTCAGTTTAAAAAGAACATTGCTGCGAGA
>NW_018020729.1:67817-78136 GCF_002006095.1 Pseudomyrmex gracilis
TTTTTTTTTTACTCGTTACACACACATAGCTCCGCGTAAACTTCGTAAATTTGTCCGAGAGAGAAATCGTTCTCCCGACAGCCAGCGGGTTTGAAACTTAGATCTCGTTACGTCCCATATATAAATCCGCTGTCGTCCGGCCGGAAGCGGGCGTTATTCCAGCACTCTCGAGTCATTATTTCTCAAACGTCCCTCCCTCTCTCGCCCAGCTCGTAAAAATTGATCCTTATCGCGCGCGAGTCCGCGCGCGCGCACGTACCCGTCCGGATATTCAATTAAAGCGGGCCGTTGAAGCGCTCATATACGCGCCGATATATGGCGCTCGGGCTGAATGTAGCCCCGGCAGCGCGCAGACAGTCGGTCTATCCTCCTCGTGTGTGCGGCCCTCTCTCCACCCTTCTCACCCCGTTTTCACCGAGCGCGCGAGCCGCATGCACGCATGCCACCGCACACACAAACTTGCGTCTCTCTTATCGATTTCGCGATATCGGCGCGGCGCGCTCGGCCCTCCCGCGCGCGCCGGGTCTATGGCAATTTCCGCGCTCTCGTATCCATTTGAATAGCTAGGATAACTTCGACGGAGCTAACGTCGACTCGGAGAGAGAGTACATTACTCGCGATCGGTATTCCGGCACTCTCTCTGCCGGTCGAACTACTTCTGATCGAGGCCCGGGTTAACTCGCGAAAACGAGAGAGAGAGAGAGAGAAAGATAGAATAGGATCGGGAAAAGGAAAGCAAACCGGGAAATCCCCGGGAGTGGGAGGAGGTTTTGGGATATAGGTGGGCCTTGGAATTCATCGGCTGCCGAGGCGCGCTAAGCGTATCGCTTCCGTTCATCTGGAAACAGCTTCGATATAAATCGAGGCCATTTGTGCCGAAATGAACTCCGCCGCGTTCTAAATTCCGTACATATTTCTCTCGCGCGTTTCTTTCGCGAGCTTCATATTTTTGCGAAATTTCTACGATTAGATATCAAGGTGGCGCCCGCCGCCCGCCGCCGCTCGGCGAAAGCGGGACGCATTGCGGGATAATCACGCGGCGCGGAGGAAAAGCTAAAAAGTTTCGAAGAGGCGATTTTTTTTACGCGCGCGGAGATGTTTCGGAGATAAAAAAAAAATGGCGCAATTTTAGAGAAAATACTTGGCTGCGCGTAACGTAATAAAAGTGATGACTTGCATTCAGAGAGACCGCCGCGTGTCTTTTATACGCAACGTTTTCGTTTGAGAGATCGAGAGATTGCCCGGGGAAAATGGGGAGTTACGTCACTTTTTTTTTTCTTTTTTTTTTACGACGTCATTATCGCGATGGAGATCTTAAAGAAAATTTCCAAAGCATCTCGATTAGTGGCGTAGTAAAATCTATCAGGCATGCAAGCGAGCTATAACCATAATCGCGATATAACCACTGCCTGTGCGATGCTAATCTCGAAGGGGGGAGGAGTCAAAAGCATATAAAAAAGACGACGTGCCCTTTAAACGTACGAATGTTTAAGTTTAAAGGTACGTTGTTATACGCCGGCGCACACACGGCGTGTTGTCCGATGTTAACGACCCCCGAGCTAAATTTTAATTGCTCCGATGGCCGGGCCAGATTAAGCGCTTTGATTTTCTTCCTAACCCAGGGATTTTCGTGTGCGAAATGAAGGACGGACGACGACGACGTTCAACGTGCTTGACTTGTACGTCGTTGCCGTCGTCGAGGACGTCGAGAAATTTCAATTAAACTGGAGTTGGATGCCGCTACAGGAGAGAGAAACCCACGATCAAGGAAGCTTCTATCGGTTCCGGTGTATATACAGAGCAACGTCTCTGAACCAATCGCGTTCGTTACGCGAACGTCCGAATTGAAACTTCGTGTTTCGAGAAACGCAGCGTTTCCGATCGCTTTACAGTGAAAAAAAACAAACAAACAAACAAACAAACAAACTGAAGTCAATGACTCATTCTAAAGACGCTGAAAGGTGCTACATTTATCATTTGTAAGGGAAAGAAAAGCTTTAGGTGTGTGTGTGTGTGTGTGTTACACATGGCTGATCAAAAAATCGTAATCTCGAAGAAAGGCCGGTAAAGGCCTGTTAGATGTGTCTTACTGGTTTTACGCTTAGCGCGCGTGTAAACGTTCCGACTATCTTGAGAGTTGCGCGTAAACAGCCGGGGTGACGATACATCTTTCAACGCGTAATTTTCGTCGTGTCTGCTCGTCACGTCTATCGTCGGGAGGAAGTGAGATTCAGGGACAGGCGACTGTATGCGCATAAACTATGCAACACGATGGTCTCTTCAGGACAATTTCGAGCATTCGTGTGTGTGTGTGTTGGCGTGTAGTGGCGTCAGGAATTTTGCACAGGCATTGCCGTTAGCGCGGCACCAACATCCGTCAACCATTACCACCACTGTGTGTCACCCGACACGGCGGCAGCCAGAGCAGCGGCAGGGGAACGTTACTTCTATCTTCTCTCCTTCGGGCAACTCTGCGGCGAGTCGGCGGAGAGCAATTTGCATATTCATTAAACACCCGCGAAGCCTACATGTAGGCGCGATTCGCTTCGCACCCGTTTCTCGCTCGGCGCGGCGGCGACACTTTCGGCGCATCGCCTGTATATATATATATGTCGAGTATATATATATATATATATATTCTCTCGCGAACGAACGAAGTTTGAGAACGCGTGACGGGTCCGAGGCGGCGTCGTGTCGTCGCTCTCGGGTGCGAGAAGAACACGGTCGAACAACCGAGCGCGTCTGTCGTTAACGAGCGAAATTTAAGACGTATTTGCATTTCCGGACCGCCGTCTCGCCACTTGGCGCAAGTTGATAACGACTCGATCCACTCCACTCGCCGAGCTCGCTGCAGGCCCCCCCGGCAGGATCGCTCGGTCGTACAACGAGGCAAGTAATGTATGTGTCACGCCGGGGGTGTGTTACTTGCGCTCTGCCAAATCGTAAGAACGCGACGTTCTATCTTTACGACCTGTCGTAGGCCGCGCATATCGTTCCACGTCTTTCCGCGTGCGGCTCTCTCTCTCTCTCTCTCTTCTACGGCTCTCTGTTCGTAATTAATTCGAGGAGTTACTGTACGTACGTATATCGCGTCGCCTCTCCTCGCCAGCGAGAAGTAAGTTCGAAAATGGAAGAGCGAGAGGGCGGGGTATGTCAGATGAGAAACACCGAGAGACGGTGGAGGAGATGACGAGAAGAGAGTGAGAGGTGGGAGGGACGAAGAAGAGCCGACTTTCTCTAGCCGCAAGAGTTCCAGGGCGATGGCAGTCGGCGAGCGACTGCCACCCCACCGCGCCGAATTATGCATTTTCTTGTCGTCCCGTCGAATAAGAGCCAACTGAATATTAATGCCGCCGGTGTAATAGTTTGTAAACTAGGTCTCCGGCTGTTAGGGGGATCGTCGTTTGCGTCGTTAGTGCGCATAAATGTGCGCCTGTGGGCGGACGTGCCGCTGTCCGCGGAATACGACATCATGGCGAATGATACCGTCGAGTCCCGAGAGAGAGAGAGAGAACAGAGGAAGGACGGAACAGTTAGACAGTTAGGAAGAAATTACTTCGGTGTCGAGTTTATTGTCGAGCGTACACATTCAAGATTTTTTCTCAACTCTTGACGCCGATTCGCGTACGAAAATCACAAAACGGAGGAAGGAAGTAAAAAAAAAGAACGCGTTACAAATCGCAAACAAAGAACGTCAAAGAGTCGTCGAAAAAGGAAATAAACTCGATTGACAGCTTGCGTGAAAAAAGAATTTCACACATTTTTTTTTTTTTTTCCACTGCGCGTTTTAACACTCGCCTGAAAAACCCGACGGCGCCAAAAGCTATCTTCGTCTTTTTTTCTTTTCCTTTGTGTAACAAGTTTATATGCTCACGACGATAAAGCACGCGTAAAAGTTCACACAAGCAGGTGTTTGTGTGATTCCCGCAATCAATTTATTGTTTTCGTCGCGCGTGCCTCTTCCTGATACCGCGGGCTTGTGTCTCCGGCGTCGAAGACGCCGTGAGACACCGTGTCGTCGCTCTTTCTCGCGCGAGAGACTTCGACACCAACCGGTATTCAGGTAATTGCGAGCTGCTACTTTGTAAGAAATTGCAGGCTATTGAGTTCGCTATATAGCGCGTTGCTATATATTCTCCCTCCCTCCCGTTGAGAGAGTTGCAACCTGCCATAACGCGGGCGTAAGGCTCGCGACGTTGTTACGGCGCTTTCAACAACTGCGGCGGCACGCTTTTCCCGTAATAATGCGCGACATGTATACAGGAATTGTTGAGGATCTCCGCATTACGGTTCATAAGATAATAAGGGCCGTGCCACCCTACCTCGTCGACGTGCGTGTAAGTACTTGCCGATAACGTTGAACTGTGTTTTCGATTACGAGCAACTATAGCTTCTCATTTGCAATCCCATTTCCTATGCCTCCGCGTTGTCTGTTCTCTCTTATGCTTCTCCCGTCTAGCTCTTCTTCTCTTTCCCTCGCCTTCGGCGCTCTCTCTCTCTCTCTCTCTCCATCTCATGTTTCGTTTCCGTCGGCAAGTGACAGTCGAACAGCCCATACAGCACGACGTCCCATTATTCATAGCTATTTCTGCATCGCCGCTCTCCATCTTGCAAATGACTCTCCTCTTGCCGACGATGCGAATCCTCTCTCCTACATCGGTTCTCTCTTTCGTTTCTGCTCACGTTCGAAACAACGCTTCGGTTGTATATTGTTCATGCGAAGAAATCAGAAAGGATCGCGCGCGCCTTGCTCCTCGTCCATGTTTTTTTTTTTTTTTTTTTATAACTAGCACAATACAGGCGAACGCTACGCGCGCGCTATTATTATTTTTACGTGTTGTGTCAGTGAACACAACCTGTCAACCCGCGATGACAGCTGGTATATATACGTCTTACAAACCATATAATACACATGTGAGAGATGTCAGAAATATACGCATGAACAAACTAGAAAAATAGTGAAAGGCAGAAGTGGAAAAACAACACGTGACTTTACTTTAGTCACGTGTCTTTAAAAACGTAACTAAAGTCACGCGACTATTATTTTTTAGTCATGTGTCTTTAAAAACCAGATTGAAACGTCACAGTACTCAAATACAGATTGTACTTGAGTCACGTGTTTTTAAAAAAACGTGACTAAAATAAAGTCACGTTTGATAGGGAGGAGAGGAAAACACCAACATGTGATTAAAGTCACGTGACTTTACTTTAGTCACGTTTTTAAAGACACGTGACCGCAGTCACGTTAGATTCTTTAGCAATTAATAATAATAACGTTTCTGAAAACGTGAATTTTTCTCATTTCGAAAATTTATCGTCGCATATCTCCAAATCAGAAGCACAAACAAAAAAAAACGCAAGAATACTTTTTTTTAGTAGTTTTGTTCTGAAGCGATTGAGACACTAAAGTGATCTGTTCAGTCGTTCTTGGTATTGTGTGCTCCATGAATATCTCCTCGCTTCTCAATCGCATGAATTTCGCGTATAAAAGGCATTACCGTGCCTCTTGATTCGCACGACATAAATCGAGAAACACATTCGAGAAACGACATCCAATCAGCATCGAGATAAAAGTGGCAACAATCAAAATCGAGAGAATCGATTGTGATTATTTACACACGCTTTTTCTAGTAGGAGGAATGAAGTAACGCGCGAATCAACTCAACGCGAGGTAAAGATTAGAGAGCTCGATTATTATCAAACTCTGTAAGAACGTCGGAGAGTAACTTCTAATTCGGAAAGGTTTAATTAGTAAGACCAGGAAATGTATTTAGAAACATGGCTTTTATGTAAATTAAAATTATAATTTAATTTAATCGAATTGAGAAAGAGAGAGAAAGAGAGAAAACACAATACAGCATAGGGAATTGCCAGCGAGTGTTGTTCGCTCGTCCGTTTGTTTTTAGGGTGCGCGTTCTCCGTGTGTGTCTCGCGCGAGGGAAAGGATTTTACGGGTAAAATTGGTGTTTGTATAGTTAGTGCCGCGGCCATACCTCGTGCTGCATAATAATAATAGCGCATTCAGCCTGGTTTGTATTGCGCTTTCGGACAGGCATTATTACATCTGTGTTTCGCGGAACGAGTGGCCGGTCGTTATCGCGTTACCCGTGTGACGCAAAAGAGAGGTCTTTGTTTTGTCCGAGTTCACGTGTATGACAAACGATTTGTTTTATATAATGTCGCGCATATTTATATACGCGTAATTAATTAATGCACACCGTACACACATAGACACACGCGCGCGCGCGCGCATGCACACACGCCGAGCAGCTCGCTAGGATACTTTACATCGACCGTTTGCTCTTTAGTTTTCATTATTGTAGCCGCCGGGCACACCACTGCCTCACCGTGAGTTACATAACGTTAGAATATTCTCGGCTTTTTTATTTTGCGTCATACACGGTATGGGTTTTTTTTCTCTCTCGCGCGCGCGCTACTACCACTCCCGCGCGCGATTTCAATAAATTTGCAAAATGGCTTGGAAATTCTTTTTTTTTTTTTGTTTTTTGTTTTTAGTCGCATTCCATAAAAAACAAAAATAAACAAACTTCCAACCAACGCTTCTCTCATTTCGGATAAAAAACTAAATATTTAGTTAAAATTAAAAAACTAAATATTAATAACAATCAGTTAAAAATTTTCATGTTTTATTTGTTGCCGCGTCGTCGTCGAAAAATCTCTCTCTCGTAGAATTGTTTTTAAAAACGAATAGATTCTCATCGCCGACTGACATTTTGCACGCGCGTACGTAAGTAGGTGTATGTTTTTTTTTTAGGGGCGAGACATACCGAGCTACCATATTTTCCGCAATGTGGCCGAAGAAAATCTTTGTTTTCTTCCGAAACACGATCTTTCGCCGAGAAATGTGAGGATGATGCGAAGTTATACGTCCGAGGGAGTGCACGCTCGCGCGAGGTTCAAACTTTCACGAGTAGTTTTCGGCCGTCAGTCACGTTTCTCCAATGTCGAGACGGACTTTCTCGTGTGTGTGTGTGTGTGGCGCGGCGCTGTGCCGTGGAAACCGCAAGGTTGTCGAGTTGCTCCTCTCGCGCGGGCGCACGCCCGCGTTCTAAACGACCGGAAACTTTCGAATTACCGCGTACATACCGCCGTGTACGTGTTTCTTCGGAAGCTCATCACGCGCGCGCGCGTGTGTGCGAAGTGCACGCGGAGAAGAGAAGGATTTCCACCTATCGTCGTCCCATGTCCCACATTGTCGTCGAGGACGATCGTTAAAGCCGCTACTCTCCGGCCACATTAACACGTCGACTTCGGCCCCCCGTCATCAGCGGATCCACGACGAGTTGATACGTCCCCGGCGTTCGTCCTTCGTCGTTGAGAACACTCGTAATCCTCGACAACGAGCGGTGAAACCGTGATTAACCCTTCATTGCTGTCTGCGAACTAGCCCGTGGATTCGTATTACATTTTGGCCTCTCCGTCTTCCTTCATTCTCTCTCCCTCTCTCTCTCTCTCTCTCTCTCTCTCTCTCTTTCTCTCTCTCTCTTTATTAATAATCTTGCAGTATATACAGCAGAGTAATCAAGGCTGCGCAATAACTTTCGGAGTCTAAAGTTGGAAGTTTTTTTTAATGTTTCATGCAGAGGTAGCGTAACTGACGGAAAAAAAAAAAAAAATATTAAAGAGAACGCATCTCTTTGCTTAGTTTACGTAACATTTCTTCCAAAAGAACTGCAATACACACGCGTTTTCTTCGTAAAAATATATATTCTTCGTATAAATATATAACGCGAGTTGTCTCGAAAGTTGATGAAGTTAGAAATTAAGTTTTATCTCGTAATTGAGTTTTTTTTTTCACGTAGATCGTGATTTTTTTCACGACCATCGATTCCATTCGGAATCGAGATGTAATTTCAAATTAATGTTATTTATTTTGAAAACACATACATATCGTTCATCTAATTTAATTTCTATCGCTCTCACGGGACCCATCGGCCTCTCTATCCCCATTTCCTTCCTCGTCTCTATCGTCCACACGCCGGCGCGTCAGATAGATATTAGCAATCTGGAAATTGGGGCGCTGCATTAACCATGTTAACTGGTAATGAAGCGTTGATATCTCGCGAATCGGGAAACAATGGCCGCGATGGTAAACTCTGATTACTTTGTGTCGATATTATCGAACAAGATTAAACAGATTTCCGTTTGCGTCGCGGATAAATATTAACCCTCCCGACTGCCGCCTGACTGCCGGTCGCGAAAAATAAACTGTTATTTTCCCCGGCGACATTTGTTTTCCAAACAAATTCTCGCTTCACGTTGTGTGTTATTCGGCCAATCGCGTGTCGCGATTATTATCGTCATTAAGTGTTATCCGCGCATGTTAATAATTAACCCGCGCGCGTTGCTTATAGGCGCAATAAAAACCAATTGGCTCGCGAAAGCGTCGAATATCTCCTCTCCGATTTGATTTCAATTTTTGATTCGATCAATTTACAAGCAAAGCACATAAATTGGCATTTTGATTCACGCGAGGGATTTGAAAATGCTTTTGATCGCGATATATATTTTTACGGGGGAAAAAAAAAAAAAATAATAATCCGTCTCGGGCCGCGCTTTCAAGCCGGATCCGTTAATTTAATTTGGAAAACGGACCCGGAGAGCGCGTAATATTGAAACTAATCGGTTCGCGACTTTAATTTACACTAATAGCGCGGACAAGTCCCGCGGACATTATTACGTTTTGCATTTATTTCTCGCGGCGACGATACCTGTTGCCGGAAAATACGCGCGCGCGCGCGCGTTCGGGGGGGGGGGGAGGAGGGGGTAGATGCCCCGTGTAAAATTAGCCGGAATTATCCACGAAGCAACAGCTGCCGGGAATGAGGCGTGAAGGTGTGATTACTCGTCGCTGTGACCAACAGTCTCGTAGTTATGATTCCGGCCCCGGCATCTTTTCTCCCCTTCCTCCTCTCGAAGTTCGCGATTACGCGGCGAGGAGGGAACGAGCGAGAGCTCCTTCCTCCTTGGTAGCTCCTTTTGATCGCGCCCGGTGTACCGAGCCTTTAATTTCGAATGCAGACGGGAGGAGATGCGGGATAACCCGGAAACTTTCTGTCCCTCTCTCTCTCTCTCTCTCTCACTCTCTCCCGCTCATCTCTATCCACTTGCGCGCTCCCCTAATACGATGGTTGGTAATTAACTCGCGAATTACGAGATCGTGGCGCGCGCGAGAACTTTCGTGGCTCCAAGTCGTGGCTCAAGAACCGCGGGTTTATAACTACCGAAGGGGAGGATGGAAGGAGAGAAAGGGTGTACACACACACACAGCGTGAGAGTCTGAGGATCGCATTAAGGACCTACGCAGGTGCGCGTGATCGAATAAGAACGAACGGCGTTGGTATAAGGAAACGACTCGGAAATTTCTTTTCGGCGCGCGTCGATTATAGGCGCGCGTGAGAAATTAGTTGCTCAATTCCGAGAAACGCTCTTGCGGAGTTCTCGTCGCAAATTACTACGTGAGGCAGATGTATCCAAGAAGGGACGCATTCTCTGTCCCTTAACGCTCTTCTCTGTCTCATTCCGTCCGAATTCACGCACGAAGATGACGACAAATACGAATCTCCCAAATCGCTCTCCACGTCAATTTTCCCCCTCGTGCGAGGGCGGAGAAGTGACGAGCGGTTGAGAGCGCGCGCCGTCCCCCTTAAACGACGCGGCGGTTTTCATCGAAAAAGCCGATGAGCGCGCGATAACCACACGCATATATCGACTTGATATCAAACCCTCTTCGTTTCCGCTTTGTGGTTCAAGCGCGGAGAAACTTCTTTTCACGCCCGATATCGCAATCTCTTCCGAAAATTTCGCGAGGGAGATGTTCACTTCGTGAATCCCATTCACGAAGGGTGAACGAGGGGAGAGGAGCGTCATTGCGAGAGGAACACTTCGAAATTCAGTGAGCCGGAAGATAATTCGAGCACCGTCAAAATTTATCTCTCTTTGTACGTTTCGGATTTGTACTCGGGGGAGATTTCGTGTCCGATTCGGAAGAACAACAATCACGCGCGCGCGCGCGCGCGAGATACGAAATTTTTATTACGCTCTCTGTGAAAACTTCACTCGCGCAAGGAATAATTTCTTCTCTGCAAACGTCGGAAGATTTGCGCCTAGAATTTTCCGCTAGGTCGTCCGCGAATGATTTCTTCTTCGATTCTGGCGCGCGGAAAATTCCAGAAGAGGAGGAGCGCGCGGCGCGTATTTCAGCCGCGCGTAACCAATTTCAGTTTAAAGAGGACCCGTGTCGCGGAGTATAATGTCGCGGCGACGGCGGCGGCGTTGTGCAGGTGCAGGCAATGGAT
>NW_018020729.1:78206-108971 GCF_002006095.1 Pseudomyrmex gracilis
GGAGGGTGGCAGCGCGCGAAAGGGGTGGAGAGAAGCCAGTCGTAACAAACAAGGCGTACCGTAGAGACAAGAGCATTGTCCCCTCGGCTATGTGCAACTAACCCGCGGTATAATGCCTGTTCTTGGCGTCGCGCGAGAGAAGGGAGAGGAATAGGAACGTATCTACAACCTTGGCTCTGTATTACAGAGAGAGAGAGAGAGATAGAGATACAGAGAGAGGTGTGTAGTGAGATCCGGGCGCGCCGTTACCTTCTATTATACCGTTCCCTATACCGGGTAGCGTCGCTGCGAAACAACCGACTAAATGAAGACGCATTGCTTTCATTATGAGCTACCTAGTATATATACCGGCTCGCCATCCGCCCGCCATCCCACCGCGGCTGACACCGCAGCCAACCCTCCCCCCCTTCCCCCCCGTCTGTCCCTCTCAGGTCTTACCTACGATTATCTCTCAGGAATGAGCTAGCCGTTCTCGAGATACGCAAACTCTCTCCTCTTGTTAGGGTTTGCAATCCCGCAGGGTGCTTCCCCCTCCCACCCCCACCCCCCCCGGATACCGCCGTCACGCGTTCAATTCTTCAACGACAGACTCCTGACTTGGTGACGAAAAGCCGAATGCCGGAACGTCGAGAGGTCGCAATTATATACTACTACGTTCTCTCGGCGGTAAACACAGGAATTCGTCCCTGTACTACGCAGCGGTCGAATTCTCGGAGAAGGTGGTGTTTAACGTGATTAAAATTTACAGTGTTTACACACATACAGTTCTCCCGCGAGGAGCGAATAATTAACATTCTCAAGTGTTGGGCAATTTGCGCGTCTTCCTCGACTTGCGAGATTTTTTTTCTTTTATCACACGAAATAATAACATCGTCCGAAATTGTCCGCGCACGCGTCCCGGATTTCTCCGCATTTTCTCACGAGTGCATACGGAGGATACGTGGCGGAATAATGTGAATACTGGCGGAAGAGCCAGCAGCCGGGGCTTGCTACACTTTGTATAGCGACTCAAAAAGCACGCGCGAAGTGCACATCGGAACGCCGACAAAACCGGGAGGGGGAGAGGGGGGCCTGTCAGAAACATCGGACGCTTTTCGCGCGGACTACTCTTCCTTCGCTTCCCTTCCCTCCCCCCCCCCCCCACCCCTCCCTCCCCCCCCCCCCGTTTCCTTTATCGTCGCGAGAGACGCGTTTCTTGCTCCCGCCGTTATCAGCGACAACTCTTCGTTGAATGATCCGCGGGTGCCGCCGCAGCAGCGGAGGAGATTACGGTTCGTCAAATATATAAACTCGCGCGGAAGAAAACGAGCGGAAGGAGGGCGTCCATTTCCGCGAAACATCGCTCCCCCGCGGGGGAGAGCGATTTATTAAAGCGCAAAAACGGACCTTTAAGAACGACGCGGTTGACGCGGAGGACACGCTTTGGAGGAGGTGCTGCACGACGAGAGAAAGGATGAAAGAGAGACAAAACGACCGAAAGACATTTGTCTTATTCAAATGGCAGCGAGCGGAAGAAGTTGAAGAAGAAACGCGTGATACGAGTGGTGGGGAAAGGGAGGGAGGAGGGAGGGAAGAATTGTAGGTGAAACATCGCAGAGTATCCTTTCTCCCCTCGTTCGTTTTCCCTCGCCCTTATCCTCGCACCGACGTGAACCTGGGGCGCGAACTGACTTTACACAAAATCGAAATTTTTCTCTACGTAGTTTCTCCTCCCTCCCTTACCTCTGTCGTCGTTTCTCCCGGCGAACTCGTCGCTCGCGAGCTCACCGCTGGGACCGACTCTGCAGTTTCCACCGTTTTTCACGTAATTAGAAGCCGGATAATTTATTTAACAACGCTCGACGCGCGGTCGCGGAACTTTTATTGTTTCGTGACTCCCGGCGGGGACGAGGTCGCAAGAAAACTAGATTGCGACGCGGATGCGCTGTGCCGCGCGCACATCTCTTCGCCGTTCGCTCTCGCGCCCGCCTTCTCCAGATGAAGGGAAGGGTGTTGTGTAGTAGAGGTTTCAACCTCGGGATGATTACGCGCGAAGATGAGGGCGCGAGAGCTGAATTATTACACGCTCGCTCTCGCCGAACAACAAATATATAATCGGGTTTAATATCTATTTCTTCTGTGAGTCTGGGAGAGATGTGTATCAGAGTCAAAGTTTTTTTTTTTGCCATCGTCAAAACTTTGGAATTATTTGCAACAAAATAATATAGGTACGTTGCGTTAATCCGGACAATCAGCGACACGCGCGTAGGCGTGTCTTTTTCGTCTCCGTCTGGAAAGAAAAGTTTTCTCTCACATCCGCTTTTCGCAACTTCGAAAAATCTGTCACGCGACACCGTTCGTTTCCCGACGACGTGACTCTTTCGGATTAAAAGTTTTCGACAAAGATAACCGCGATGCTACACACTTTTCGCACACGTTCGTGTATATATATATATATATATATATACGGTATCCGATAGGTGTTCACGCGCCGATCCGAGTCGGAGCTTAACGTCGCGCGTTGACAACGTCGCGTCGTTACGCTCTTCTCAACACCGAGTGTGTTCCGGCGACGTTCGTTAACCGGGCGTGAAAATACGCGACGTCGGGTCCGCTGTGACGAGGCAGCTCGCGCGCGCGCGCGCGCGCCACGTTCAGCGTCGCGCTGCCGCGAGCTCAATTTTTTTTTTTTTTTTTTTTTAAATTGTTTTTTTCCTCCGCTCCGCGACAGGTTCCGATTTTCCGGCGGTCGCTTCGCGCGCGCGCGCGCGCGCGTGGGCGGCCTTTATGAATATGCATGCCGACGTAACACGCGCGGGCCCGACGCTTCGGACCGCGGTGCATTAGCCGGAAACCAGGAGGCGAACGCGCGCGTCGGGGGTATATATTGTTTATATCGCTTCGGAAAAGGCGCGAGCGATACTCGGCGAATATTGTCACGCGTTCTTTCCGCGTGTCGCACGACACCTCGTCGTTTTGACGATTTCGTCGCAAAATCTCTTCGGAGTCTTTTCCGGACTTCCAGCCGAATGTGTGCTTCGCGCGTTTTTTTTTTTTTTTTTTTTTTCGAGCACGGACGCGTCACGTAAGTGCGTTTCCGGGCGTAAGTGCGTCGTAACGATTATATGCCGCGCGGACGTCGTAATTTTCATTACACCAAGTGACCACACACTGCGTTTTATCTAGCGCGGAACCCCCGGTTCAAGCGGCGATTACATATTTCGTCGCGAGAAAAGAAAGAAACCGTGCGCACAACCGTGCGACTTTTGCGTGCGCCCTCGTAATTGCGTCGGCAATCCTCCGCGATAGCGCGGCAACTTCCGTAATTATCCAGAACGCAAACTGTGCGCAGAGGCAAGAGCGAGTACAGAGTGTAACTACATTGTGTGTTTTTTGTTGTTTCGACTTTCTTGCTCTTTAACTTTGTTTTTTTTTTTTTGGTTCTCGCGCCGGAATTTTTTCAACGGCTTTCCGTTGCTCGCTCACATTGATTTTCTTGCTTAAAGTGAATTTTTTTGTGCGTCGTCGCGTCGATGTTTCGAGACTGGAATCGATAAATGCGATTCTATCTATCACGTGTCCGGGACGATAATAGCAGCACGGCAAAGCGTCGCAAAAATTACGCCCGCTGTCTTCGTCAAACGGCGACATTTTGCGAGAAATTTGTCTGACAGAGATTTTTTATCCATTACGCGCCGCGCATTTTATCAAAGGCTTTCAATGGTAAATTCAATCAAATTCCGTCGAACCGAAGCGACGGCTTCCGTGCGTGTACAGACGGCCGAGCCGACAAGCTGGCAGTTCGTAGACGGACAAGCATGACCGTGGTAATAGCAGTCGAGAGAGAGAGAGAAAGAGAGAGAGAGAGAGAGAAGGGGAAAAAGAGAAAAAAGAGAGAGAGAGCAGTCCAGTTTCATGCAGCGCGACTAAAAAAACGTGATGAGACTGCCAAATAACGTTAGAGGAGAAGTTAGATTCGTAGGTACGTTTGAAAATATCGACAGGCCGGTTCTGCCGGTGCTCCGGGAGTTCAATTAAACCATTTTGTCAGTGATGGCACAATAGATTTGCCGGGGAAGAGAAAAATGCATAGAAACGTAATGCCATCATCTTTTATTATCTATTACATTTGCCATTATTTTGTCGTTATTGCGGTCGTGCGGGATAAAGCTTTTAGTTTTTTAAATTTCCGCAACGTGTACAAAAAACGTTCGTATTCAACAAACGGTGAACGTAATAAAAATTAATTATCCTGTTTGCGTTAGAGGTTTTTAGTTTTGTTTTGTTCGATCTCAACTTGAGCGCGACTCGGGACACGAAGCACACGTAATTTCAATAATAATATTCTATTTTCTGCATTTGTACTTGGTTTTTTTTAGAATTTTTAGTTTCTTCTTCTTTTTTAAACTCGCGCAATATTTAAGTCCGAAGTCTTCTCAAGTCGATCTCCCGCAATTTCCTCCAACTAGGTCTTATATATTGGAAGAAGCAAACATTGCTCGGTCGATCAATACGCTTAAAGACTTAAGTCTTACGTTTTGCATTGTCTGGTAGACTTAACTTCGCCCTCAAGTCCGGCGTCTGACTCAACTCGCTATAACATCACCGTGTTTGCCTGACTGCAAATTCGGTTCTACCACTAGCAAAGGCTTTGCTAAAGTATACACACACATACGTGCCCAAGAAAATACACGTGTATTATACAAACATGGTTTGTGTGCACGAAGACGAGAAAGACAGCTCGGGAATAACAAGAAGACGTGCCGTTTTAAAACGCAATTTTTTTTAGCATATTGTGAGCTTTTATTTATTTTTTTTTTGGTTTTTGCAAAACGGAGCGCGATGTGCAAACGTCGAAATGGATCGTAATTTCGAGTTGTAGCGCTTTCGAGCGCTAAAATATGTATTTCAAGACACAATACACACAAGGAGGTTTGTTGCGAAATTCGCACGCTCGAGCAGAAAATTCATAGTGTGTTTAAAATGCATTATCGTCAATATGTGAAATAAAATTTTTATGTGTACGTAACAAGAGGAAAGAAAAGTAACGCGAATAGAATATATATTAGTAATATGTATAGAATAAATATTGCGATAGAATATTGAATATTGTAATAAATGAAGACACATACAGGATAAAAACTTGATAAGTCACATTTTCGTAATTTTAAAGAAGAGCGATTTTGAAGTTTCGAAACTTACGTCTATTTTTCTGTTACACGTTTTTATAAAAATGCTTATATATCTTGAAATCTGTCAAGAATTTCCCTCTCGCTCTGAATAATTGAAATACTTTATTTTAACTTTATCAAATAACATCAAAAACAGAAAATAGATTTATCTCGAAAAAAATAGACTCATCATCCCCTATATCGTTTTTCTCTCCTGTGATCTCTTTATATGGAACGTATGTTGTAATTGTTATTCAATATCTTCCTGTGTGCAACATCTTGTTTGAATATCGCGCACACAAAGTACGATATAATAAAATTCCGATGTTAAATTGCGGGGATACTTCAGTATGCAAGCTTCTCTGCTTTCGAAACTCACAGAAAGAAAACATCACGGTAGGTACACGTAGGTACGTAGAACTCTGTCAATTGGCTTCCACGTTTAGTTTCGAAATTTTGTTTTGTTTGCATATTTTTCCCCAAATAAACTAACAAATAGAAACGCTCGTACTAGTCTTTTGACTATGTAACGTTGCAATACGCTCGGGAGTAGCAACTTGCAGTTGCCGTGCAATATTTATGCCGAGAAGTCATTGTGTGCGAGTGTATGTGTGTGTGTGCGTGTGTGTGTATGCATTCTTCTATTTGCAGCTCCTTTTACATTCACCGTCGGTTGCTTCTTTGTTTTCTATTTTCGAAACATGCAGGTGCACACAATCGCACGTGTAACGGACAAGGAACGAGATCGGCGATAATTGCCGGTGAAATAGTAATGCAAATGCACGATAGATCAGCATGTTGGCGTACACCGGCTGGCAGCGAGATCTGACGCTTCTTTCCCCGTTTCCGCGCGATACGATATATAATGGCTTTCCGATATTTATAACGAACGCTCGAGAGAGAAAGAGAGAGAGAGAGAGAGGAAACTCCCTTAGAAATCTCTGTTTTTTATCACGGCGGATTACGACTCTCTCGTGTATTGGAAATAAAAGAGTATCAGCTTTCAGATTGCAGCATTACGAGATTAATACGAGTTTACAAAATGTTTCTTTTTTTTTTTTCACGCAAAGTTTATCTTAGATGTTAATGCATATTTAATGTCGCAAACGAACCATTTTTTACCATTAAATTTTCATAAATTATGTCAAAAAAGAGAGAGAGAGAGAGAGAGAGAGAGAGAAATGGAAAATATGTAAGAACGCGCAGCATCTGTAAAATTTTACTTCGCGAGTGATAAATCTCGACGGTAAAAAATTAATGTGTGTGTATGTGTATAGATATGTATATACACACACGTATATATGTATGTATATATATATATATATACATATATTGCTCTGTCAGGCTCAGACATGATAAAGATGAAAATGCAACGTTGCAACGACATCATCCCGGGACGTTTCTAAAGCCAGGCGGGTTGATACCATCTGTGATTACGGGATACGTAACGAAGCGCGTCTCGTAATAACGCAAAATGCAACGATCGCCACTCTCGTCGTATATACGAGAGCTCGCGCATGTACGAGATTTGACGTTAATGAAAACGCTCGCGTACGCCAATTCAACTTCAAATTGAATTCGTTTATGACATTTCGTGACTTCGCGGAAAACGACGCGGAGCCATGACGGTGAAAATACAACAAAGAGCCGCGCACAAGCGCGATGACCATTGTGAAATGGAGGTCGGGAATACTATCCGGAGATTGGGATGCGGCGCGTTGGATGGGTCTTCTGCATGTGGTGGCCTCTAGTGTGTTTTATCGCACAAATAAGACATTTGCAAAACATACATACACGGCGTGTTACGTTTGTTGAAATAAAAAAAAATAAAAAAAAATAAAAAAATGCACACACTCGACGATTCGGCGAAATAGATATAACCGGATATCCTTTCTTCGCGCGATGCTACGTGCAAATACGTATACCTATCTACGGGAGTTTAAAATCCAACATCTCTCGTATTGGACTCTCGTCGTATCAAAAAAAAAAAAAAAAAAAAGTTTTCCAAATCCGGATAAAGTGTTTTGTTGAAAACATCAAAGTTTTCAGGCTCTATAGAGTCGCGGTTTCCAGGCATTTTAATAACGTTTAATAACGCCAATATACATACCAACTGCACTGGAGCACGCGCGCGGCGTTATAACAAGGTGCTTAAAAGTTTGTCGATTTGCAAAACGGGGAATTGCGCGGTCGCGTAATGCAAATATAACGCGTAAACACGACCGATGTAAGCCGACTTTACGGCAAACGGATTTCAAGCCTTTCAAACATCGTTACAGGACGTGAGAGGAGGAAGGGAGAGGGAGGAGGGGAGAACACGGAATTATCAAACGACATACTTTGATCGCGCTGTATATGCGACACGCGTCGTAGTTGATTTGTTTTCGTGCGATACTCTTTGCAAGAGGGGCGAGGGGCGAGGGCCAATAAATAATTCGTTTTAATTGTTCGAGAAAGAGATTTTTAATGCGAGATCTGCGTCGAATTCCCCCCCCCCCCGAAAAAATTCTCGAAAGTGCGTGTATTAAAAAGCAGCGTCGGCATTGCGAGAGATTTAACATTTTTCCTATATTTTTCAGCGCGCGTGCTCGATATACACACACGCACAGCTGCAGTATCGACAAATTTCAGTTCATATCGTTTTAATTAAACTTATCTGTCAGTTCTTATCGGCGTATCGATTTTGTCCGGATAACGGAGTCTGAAACGGAGTGACTGGCAAATTGCGTATCCCTGAATAAAGCCTCGATAATAGCTAATTTCAAGCAGGTTTTCGAGCTAAGATACGTCAAGTAAAATAGATAGATTATCAATTGACAACACGCTCGTCTTGTTATTTTGATAAAAATTGATCGACCTTATTTTTCCCCCAAAGTCTCAGAGATGTGTTAAAACTTTAACAATATAAACCTTTATCTGTCGAATCTTGCGTCTATATTTTGCACATCCTCAATTCTATCGTTCTGATGTTTGAATTTTTTTATTTTTTTTAACCACATTAAATTTTTATATTCGCCGCAGCAGCCGAGTGAGATCAGATTTACAGCCACGTTGAGCGCCGTAACGTAAATAACGTGAAAATAACAATCCGCGCGCGTTTCTTGTCTCGCGCACACACACGACCTTCGAGTTTTTCTTCTCTTCGAAGACGCGTAATCTCTTCGACGACGCGACGTAACATCCGGAGACGTTACAGTGTCCCCTCGGTGTGCCCCGGATACATAGACATATACATATGTATATATTTATCGATACTCGCGTCAATTTTACAATCTAACGTGATTTACGAGGCGGACGATCCTCGCGACGTTTTCAATGCCGCGCGAAAGCCGTTAGAGAGAAAATCGTTTACGATGACGAATAACGTACACACCGCGACCGTGAAAAATGGACCGGCGGTTTTGACAAAGCGGCTTCCCTTAAATCGCGTCACCGACGCGATACGGCCATTATCTTGCGGAACGTCAAACATTTTCCTCAGCGTTACTCTTTCCCCCCGCGCGACACCCTCCTCCTCCCCCAAGTTTCCCTCATTTTCTCGTGTTTCTCTTTCCTTTTGGAAGACCCTGTAGCATGCGACTCCATTATCTCACGGCTGCGCTTTACTAGGGCAATTCCGGAAGGGACGACGTGTACTGTTCCTTCCCCCTTCGTCCTCCCTTCCCTTTTCCTTCCTTTCTGTCTCTCGGCGAAGCAAGTGACGCGACAGAATTCATCAAAGGCATCAGCGACCGTATAGCAGGCGGATATGAACAATTTACAATTATTTATTTGTGTCGTGCGCGCTGGAGTCAACGGCGCCGGTACGGCGATATTTACTTACGGTGGTTCATTGTAATTCCCACAGAGCCTGTCGAGCGCGTATATCCATTAGATGATGCGACGCATTACCGTAATGAAAAGGGCGATGCACGCTGTTACTATATACCGTTTCGAAACACCGATTAATTTGATTAAGATCGCGGCGGTCTATGATCTTTCAGCGGTCTATAAATTAATAAGCCGTACACACTGCTGCTGCTGCTGCTTGTCGACGCTTGTCTCTGACCTTTGATCGCGCGCTGCGTGTATATACTTTCGTCCCGCGCTTTGTGATAGAAGTGTCTCTCTGACCGCCGTCTTAGACACAAACAGAAAGCGCAATACTCTTGTTGTCGCGAGGAGAAGACACATCGGGAGAAAGTGCGGAACAAACGCGCTCTAATTGTCGGTTTTGAAAACAATCATTCGCGCGGAGAGTTGACTCCACTCTTGACGCCGCAAACAGTAAATTGCAAGATCCAATTTGTATGTACAAACGGACGTTTCGCGTCCAAGACTAATCCGCGGACGTACATCTGGTACATATATATATATATATATGTATATATATTTTACCAGTGCCACACACTCACGGTTTCTCCCATGACAATTGTTTCAATCCCGGAGGGATTGCACATTCCGTGGTTAAAGCTCCTTCACTCTACATGCGCGAATACGGGGATTACGCTCAAAAATAATCGAGATAACAAAACTCGGAGTTTTGTCGCTGGGGAAACCGAGTTCCGGTTTTCGCGTCCTCCTCTCTTGCACTCGCCCAAGTCTTCTAAGAATTGTTATTTTATTTCTCGTCTCTCTCTCTCTCTCTATCTATTTATCTATCTATCTCTCTCTCTTCGCGTTGAGCGCACAAAGAATTTTACTTCAAATTTCAGAGAGCTTCGTATCTCTTAATAAGTTTCTTAGAAGAACTCGTACAAGAAATATATTCCGGTTCTTCGAGAAAATTATCTGGCTTTTATTTGACGTTTTGTTAAGAGAAGACTCTTTTGTCGCAATAATTTTTTTTTTTTTTTTTTTTTGAAGATTTTAGCCAGCTTTTGAAGTGCACATTTGTCTTTCATTTTGTTTCACCGCGCATACATAAAGTATCATCGCCCAAAAACTAACGTATATCTCGCGACTGCGCGCATATTCGTCTTGTCTGCGACTTTGCGCGTGAGCGACAGGCAGCGAATTGCACTGACGACGGAACAGAAGAGAAATTTATCTGACGAGTGACTATGCCTGCCGATTTGATTGCGGTCGGCGTATCGAGAAAAACGTAACAAACGGCCCGTCGCTTTTTCATTCGGACTTTCAATTCGACATTGTGAATTGTGGCTCGTGATCCGGCGATTTTATCTGGCACACGCCGCCGCCGCCGCCGCCGCCGTCGGTGTGCGCCAACAAGCAATCTTTTAGTAGCCGGCTTTGTGCGCGCGCGCGCGAGTGCTCTTTTCTATACAAACGATTGAAAAATAATATTCACAGCAACTCCCGATGTGAGACCGTCCGATTATCGTTCAAAAGTTGATAAAGTTTGAGAAAAATAAGTAGGCTGCTAAACGTGTTTTTTGCGAGAATTCGCGCGACATTTATATTTGTTTTCGTTATTTTGTATATTTACATCACGGCGCGCGACATCAAAGATGCAAGAGACATTTAGATTTCGAAGCGCGCGCGCGCGCGCGGAGGACCGTGCCAGCAAAGTTTAGGAAGTCCCGGTATAACCGATTCGTAACTCAGTTGCTATTTGTTTTATGCTAACGTAGAGTTAATTACCAATGGCGGAGTTGGTGTGTTTGAGATGCTTGATTATATTTCGCGAAACTGCGTGTAACTGCATTTTCATGCGACTGCGAGAAATTTACTTTGGAATCGGGATGATGACTTTCCGGGTTTTCATGCTAATCAGTTTTGAAACGTGATATCCCTCCCGAACCCTCACCCTCACCCTCGACCGAAATATTTATACCGAGGCGCGAGTTCTTCTCGTGGGAAAGACACCACCACCACCACCGCAAGCGGTGGTCACCAGTAATTAAATTAAAAGGCGCTTTGTTAAAACTCGCATTAAAAATTAAACATGTTAAACGCAAACATTCTGTTCAGCCTGCTGAAAATTATAAGACTCGCGGTTTAAATAATTTTTTCGCCGGTCCCCCTCGTCCTTCCTTCGTGTAAACACGCCCTTTTGTAATATGCTCACAGTTTCGGCCAGCGGAATGTTTACCGAGCGGGTCGTAGATATGAAAGTCACCCTTTAGCCAAACCCCGGTTTGTATTTTTTCCCTCTGTCTTTCTTTTTGTCGCGGATTCGTGCTCGCGGGCGAGCTCGCATTTTCGCAAAGCGGTGCCCGGTATCGGGCGCTGCCATCAAACATCGACGTCTTTGCACACGAAAGCGGAAAGAGAGAGAGAGAGAGAGAGTTCGCGCCGGCTTTACACGCGAGTGTAAGTCGCACGCGCGAATATCGCTTACGTGGACCAAAGGGGCTCCGGGGCCTCTTCCTATCGTCGCTTTTATCGTTACGTTTAACGAGCGCGGGTCACGTTGTGTGTATATTCACAGGGTGCTCGTACTTTTTTTTTTTTTTTTTATTATACCAGGCGTAGCGCGGTGATAACTCTAAACCTCCGATACGAGAGACGAGGCGATAAGTGATAAAGAGGGCGAGCGAACGAGTCGGACGGGCTAGAAATAATTATCCATTACGTCACGCAATTACAAAATTACGACGTCTACAATTGGCGGCACGTCGCTCGGCGACTTTTTTTTAACGGTCTTTCGCGAACACATTGTATATCCAGGCTACGTCGGCTTTTTATAACGATTCCACCGTAGTGGTAACTTAACCCCGATGCGAGAGTAAGAGATAAGTGATAAAAGCGAGCGAGTAAGGCGGCGGAAAGAAATAATTAATCATTATACCACTGAATAAAACATCGGCTTTTGTCTGATGTATATTCGTTTCGCCTTTAATAATATCCCCCGCGATATAACGTTCGTATGAAATTCCGAAAGAACTATCTCCTTCCCTCCCCCTCCCAAAAAAAAAGAAAAAAAAACAAACGTGAGACTAAATTTTGAAGTTATAAATGAAAAACACGTTTGATGTAATTTTTTCACTCATTGTTTGTCGTCGAAAATATTGCCGGTCCGTCGGGAAAATTAATAACATAATCTCGTGTAAAAATATGTAAAAATTTATTCCTGGAATGGTAAGTACATATATTTTGTCACTTTTTTTAACGCTCGCTCAACATGTGAGATTTCGAGCTGAAATAAACATGTCAGATAATGTGAACCCCGGCGGTCGTATCTTCTTTGAGTTTATCCGTCGGCCACTCGCATGCGATACGCGAGCGCTCAACCTTCAAGAGTTTCGTCTAATAATCGTAAACCGCACGGGTTAAGAGCTTACCTGTAGATTGGGAAGACGTCGCTCTTGTACCAAACGACCAAGATAGCGGAATCGTTGCCCTGAGGATGACGAATGTCGCATGGCAGCTCGGCCGTTCCACCGAGGACCGCTCTAACAGGCAATGGGGGCCCTGAAAAACGAAATGCTGATATCGGATAGTTGCCACCTGTACCTTCCGTCATACGATCGGAAGAATCTCGGAGTGTCGAATATAGCATGCTTTCTTTTTCTTTAAAAAAAAAAAACAAACAAACAAAACAAAACAATTTTATGCATCTTATTTCAATTTTATAAAATGAACGAATGAACGAAGATGAGATAGAATTCGCTTCGCGTTCGATACCCAGGACGGGATAATTTTATGCGGGGAAGTCGCGTCGCGACGAGCTTTTTTGCGTTTTAATACGAAAGAAAGAGAGAGAAAGATTTACGATGAGGTTTATGTTTTGTTTTTATTGCTAGCTTTTATATTGCGTTACCAATAACTTTGAGTGGTTATTTCCGACGTAAGGAAATTCGTTTTACTTACAAATAACTAGGTTGACTGACGCAGGTGCGACACGAAAGGTGATTGCGTTTCACGAGCTTCACCGTCCTTTACCAAGAAACGTGTAGACGGACGGGGAGTATTGCCGTTACCCGCGCATGTATAGCTAACCATCCGCGCGTCTATTTCCAACTTTAATAAGTTTTTAAATCGCGCTTTCGCTTTATTGCGAAAGCGCGGTACTTTTGCAAAATTTAAACACCGAAGAAGAAAGAAAGCATTAGATAGATTATTTGCGACAATAATAAAGCGACGTGGCGACAAGTCGATTCATAACTACTAATTGCTTAGACGAGAAATGTTGTCTCGTAATTATATTATTTCGCAGTTAAAATATAACGAACGTGAAACACTTGTGTGAAAGAGAAACGGGATAAAAATAACAATCGCGCGTGTCAATTTAACGGTCAATTTAATGCGCGCGCATCAACTCGTAATCCTCTTTTGTAATTGATTTACAAAATAAGACGCGCGAGACTAACTTTGTTTTCGCGAGATGCGCACAATAAAATTGACAGGCGGAGCCGCGATCAAAAAAATAAAATGCCGCAATGCGGCGATGCAACTGTCGTTGCGTGTACGTTGTCTTTGCTTTGAACGATTGAATATTTTTTTTTTTTTTTTGAGGTAAAACAAAAAAGAAGCGACCCGTGAGAAGATATCGGCGTATGCAGAACGGGAGTGAGAGAGAGAGAGAGAGAGAGAGAGGGGAGGGATAGAAGAGGTCACGTCGCAATTTCGCGCTCCAGAAAGCGTCGTTTCCACCGGACGGCGTCCCGTCGGTCTCGGTCAGGTATTGAAGAATCGGCGAGAATATTTGCGGAGGAGGTGGCGAGAACGAGGAGAAGAGGATGCTGCGCCAGACTAGCGGAGAACGACGCGCGCGGCCTGGCGCGCCGGAAAACGGAAACGGATGTATATATACGCCGGCTGTCCGAGCGTATTAAAACTGAGCGAATCGCGAATGGATTTCCTTTCCAGTCCGTCGGCTGTAGAGAGAAAAGCATCGATCCGATTCGTTCTCTCTTTTGCCGGTAAATTTTTCCAAATTCCTCGACTGCTTCTGTCCCGCACTCTCTCTCTCTCTTTCTCTATCTCTTTCTCTTCTCTATCCTCTTCGGTTTTCGCGCGCGAACGTCAAACAATTCAAACTTGTTTCAAAGTTTCGTCCGAGTAGTGCAAGGATAAAAGCTGGAAATACACACAAGCAAGCCCGAGTGATACACTACAGATCCGATCGGCCATTACTAATTCATCTTTTTCTTCGATTGTTCGCCACACGGGAGCTATTGATTTTACAAAACACACACACACACACACATACACCGCGCGGATATCCACGAGATGCGTACGTGTTGTGTATATCGTGTAAAAATGTTACTGTCTTTCTCTTTCTCTCTCTCTCTCTCTCTCTCTCTCTCTCTCTCTCTCTCTTTCTCTCTTTCTATTATTTGGAGCACGAGAGAGTGGAGAGGAACTCTCCGTGCGATATGCAAAACAAAAGAGTGCGCGAGCATTCCATTATCAAACTTGACGAAAACCTCTCTTTATCTCGCCTCGTCCAATTTCTGAGTTTCTGTCACAAGAGTCATTTCTCTTCCTTACATTTTCAGCCCCGATGAGCGATAGTTCACACAGCGCGCATATTAGGTCTCTCGTTTCAAGTTTTGAATTTTTAAGCAGAATTTTCACTCCGTACCCGCCGTCACGGTCGGGAATATATTATGCAGTCCCTAATTTACCGTTCTTCTGGAGCTGGTCCGCTTCCAGCCTCGCGGAAGAAACGGAGGAAACGAGTTTACGCGACGGAACAAATGGCGACGCCCGGTGCCTATTTCGTCGCTTATTCGAAATTATTCTCGCGCCTCGCACAATGACACTTCTCTCTGAATTTAAACGCGGAGAATCTTGTTGCATTCAAGCTCAGTGACTTTTGTTATCTGTGTAGATTGTATATATATTTGTGTGAGTGCGCGTTCTTTTCACTTTTTAATATTTGCGCGTTTAAATGTATTTGCATTCACACATGAAATGTATTTATATATATATATATCGCGCATATACATATATTTTTATATCTCCAACTATTTAATAGAATATTCCAACAATATTCTTCATATTCGATTTTGTAATCTCTGAACTTTTTCAAGTTTCCCTCTTTTCAATGGATTTTCCGCGGCGGGATTCCGCCTGTTTCGAAAACTGGGACAGAAGGGTGTATTGAAATTTTGCCGCGTGGATTTTCAAGCCGGCATTCGCGCCGATGGATGCCAATCCCTTTGGCGTAGTTCGCGAATATAAAAAGTACGCGCGTACATACACACACGGGGTTCGGAGAGAATATTTGCGTCGTCGCGCGCAAAAACTAGGATTCTCCGTTACGAATGAGAAAGATAGGCGCTATTTTGTGTCGCTCGATTTTCTCGATTAAATTATTCGAACTCCGGTTTATCAGTTTCGCGCGCGTTATATTCGCTCTCTTTCTCTCTCTCTCTCTCTCTCTCTCTCTCTCTCTCTCTCTCTCTCTCTCTCTCGGGATGATTTAGACGGAATGAAGCGAACCTGTCCGTTGCGACGAAGTCCGATTCATCCCGCGGCGCGAACAGAAGAGACGGTAATTAAATTTGCAGTCATTCCAAGTTAGCATTGCGGGCTTCTTTTTCGCGCCGTTATACATTTATATGTCGGATACGAGGTCAGCGCGCCTCGCCGGCCATCTTCGCCGCGAGCGCGCGCGCTCTTCTATTTTTCTTGCGCCTTGTAGACTCATAGAGTTAACGTTAACGGCGTTACACCCGGCAACACACGTACGCTTTTTACCTCTTGCCCCATCTACGTGTGTGTGTGTGTGTGCGTGTATGGGTGTACGCCTTTGCCATCCGCACACACGTACGTTTTACACGTCACACATATCCACCGTTACCGTTTGTAGGAGATATCCGTAGGAGAGTCTCGCGTGTGCGCCCCTGTATGAGCGTATAAAACAACGGTTTTCACGGCATCCGCTAAATTTCCCTTGGGCTGCTCGCGGTGCATTATGAGTCCTGAAGGGTGGCGGCAACTCTGCGGATCGCTCCTGTCGTCCCGTCGCGCGCACCTTGCCGCCGTGCCTCGCGTGATCTTCCCTCTGTTGCTCCGCCCCTGGAGGGTAACAACGCGCGACAGCCGCGAGTCGCGTTGAAAAGCGTTTCGAAAAAAAAAAAAGAAAAAAAAAAAAAAAAAAAAAAAAAAAGCTGAGCTTCTGTGACGCGCCGTCTGCCTATTTGACATATTTTCGGAAAAAAGATGCGCGCGAGAGAAAGAGAGAGAGAGAGAGAGAGAGCGAATACAACGTGAATAGAGCCGGATACAATCTTTTTCGTTTCGAAACAGACATTCTTCCGCGGATCTCGCCGTTTCATTGATGATTTTTTCTTCTTTTTACGTCACAACGACGAGAGCATTACTGTGCGGATTGCTTTGTGCGCGAGTTGTGTATCGTTATCGCGATGGGAAACGCGGCAGCGGCGCGGCCGCGCTGTTATACGCTCCGCACACATTCGTTTGATTAAAAAAAAATTCATTATATCGGAGTCAATGAATATTTATCACGACGGAAATTATTACGCGAACCGATCAGTTTTTACAGCGTTATCGGTCGTTCATATTGAAACTGTTTCGCCTTTTCCCGCAAACTGATTTTGAAATTGGGCTTCTCTACCGCCGATGAAAAACAAAATTTTCTCTCCATAACAGCGGCGCGCGCGGGACCGAGAGTGAATTTCCGCTTCTACGAGAAAGAATAACATTGCGCACGTGATACTACGCGTCTCGCGCCGCGAGATAGTTTCTTCTCTCTCTCTCTCTCTCTCTCTTTTTTTTTCCTACTCCCCGGGGATCCAATTTTGAAAATTTAATACACGACATGTAGCAAACTAGCTCGGCGAGTTCTCTCTCTCTCAAAAAAAATCGCAATCCCGATGATTAATCCTCGGGAGCCGAGTATCACGTAATCCAAAATGCGGTGTACTCGCAGAGCGAGCGAGTACCTCACCTCCGGCAAAAATAATGTTTCGATCCCGCATAAAACTGTGTGTATTTCGCAACTCGGAAACGCACTTTTGCGTCATGTTGCACGTACGATATCTCGCAGATATGATATCGTTGCTGCGCAACCTTTCCAGTTGCTGAACGCGCACGGAATCGAAGATGTAGTTCGCGTCAAAGTGACGCCGATTCTTGCGGCGGGGCGGACGGGCGGTCGGTCTTACCCGTCAGAAAAGTGTGTGTGCTTCGCCAGCAGCGCACACCGGATATTCACCGTGTAACGTTGGCCCCTGCGGGAGAAAAGTGATATCGCCGACGCAGCGGAAAAGCCGTTCTTTATGAAATGCTGCGCTGAATCGACGTCGCGGTTTTCCATAGCTCGAGCCCATGGCGCATGAGTTTACACAAGTTTCGTGCGCCGGCCTCGCGGCGCTGTGTGTGTGTGTGTGTGTGTAGGAAAATGGGTAACAAGGGAAGGTTGTCAGCGAAAATCCGACCGGACGGGAAACGAGATCGATCGGCACGAACGACGAAAAATCCTGCGTATGAAACGTCTCGTCCGTACAAATCGCTTGCAAATCGCTCCCGGCTTACCGTAAGCCCGCGATAAGCAAGAATTGACTTGAAATTCGTCAAGAATTCCATTTCTGGATATCCCGTGTATATTACGAGATGTGTATGCGCGACACACACGACGAGGTCCTTTGCGGGAGGGAGGGCAATATATATATATATATATATATATATATTCACAGGGAGTTGAATTACAAGGGTTTCGAATTTGCGCGGTGGTTTCCAAAGCATTAGAGCTTCAACGGCGCAAATTAAGAGCTACCTGTGTGAACTGAACGATCGATATGACAACGCACGTACGTACGTGGTGTGTATATATGTGCCCCGACTTGGAACCCGACTTGGAATTAATTCTGAAATAATAACGGAACACAAACGAATATTTACCTAAAATACATATTTTACCGCGTGTGTGTTTGTACGCGCGCGCGTAATGTCGTTATAATATTCGAACGCGAGCGGGCACGATCGCATTCAACGCAACGTCTCGCGCTAAAACAGATTAGCGCGGATAGCGCTATTTCGTCGTGGTCCTTCGCGTCCGCCAGAACGCGAATATATACGCGATATATATACGCGAATGCCCGCCTGATAAGGATTACGAGAATACAATGACCGAGGCTGGAGGCCGGAAATCAGTGTTACGGCTATCCCACGTCTAAGGCTCTCCCACCCTTACGCGCAGAAATAACCCAAACGGGGTATCCGGCTAAGCCGATAATCCGCGGGTCAGACAGTGTCGCGAAGCCGTACAACTTTGCTTAGCTCCCTTTCCCACCTCCCCCGTTTCTCTCCTCGTACCCTCTCGTGGCCAGCGCTCGGCCATTCGTGCGGCCCCTATACCGTTCACGGAAATCTGCGGCTATCGTTTCTGCGCTCCGGCCAACGCCACACATTGTGTGTGTGTGGAAATCAATTTAGGTATACTCCCGAACGATTCCGAAAGGGATCAGCGGCGAAAAATTGCGGCGCGATGGAAAAGATTAGAGAGAATAAAAATACGAAGAGACTTTTTCCGCGGAGTTCTCGGACCGCGAAGACCATCGTCGATATATACACACCGTGTCGCGGCTTGCTTCCGTCAAGCTACATGATCCGGGGACTAGCTTTAGCCGATAATCGATGGGTTTATATATTCAACGTTCGATGAATCGATCGTCTTCGAGTCGACAATGTCGCGTGTGACCGTTCGACAGACGCGTTTCTTCTCTCTCGTTTTGTTTTATTTCCGCGGAAGAAAACACGAATCGCTATACGAGAGATTGAAGATTCTGATCTCACTTTCGGGAGAGAGAGAGAGAGAAACGCAGAACGAGATAAACGAAACATAACATTTCCCTACCGAGGATTTCGATCACATCGTTCCGCGCGTTTCGAAGTTTCCACAACTGAATAATTCCTTCCTTAGGCGAAATTCTCGGTGAAAGACGAAATTCGGAAATGAGTGTAAGCGCTGTGTGACAAGCGTTCGGCTTCCCGAATTGGGGTTAATCGTCGGACCAACCCTCGTTCCTACCCTACGTGTCTGTCAAGAGCAATTGCGGCGTGTGTGTCACGTATCAGATTTACGCGAGAGGAAAGAAAAGAAATCATGTTTTTTCTTTGCCGCAGATCAAATCTGCGGTCCACCAAGATCACTTCGACATTCGTAATGTCCGAATAATAAAAGGCGGCAACATCTACTCGCGTATGGGCGCGTGTGTGTATATATGTGTGTGTGTGTGTGTGTGTACGTTGTTTCGAGAGCGCAATATCGTCGAGTTTTAGGGTTTTCGCAGCTGTGACAACGGCTGCCCGCAAGGCGTTACCTCGATTTCTCCTTCTCTCTCTCTCCCCAAAACTCCCCCGCCAATATCACCATAACCATAATTCCACGATTCCATCGGGAACTTTTTTCCATTCGGGGTGTCGTGTGTGAACCTTGTCGTTGTCTGACCCTTTACCACGCGCGTGTCCTCCCTTGTTGTCGTTTTCTTACCCTCGGGACACGTGGACTTTTTGCGGACTTTTTGCGGACGGGACGGCCCCGGTAATGCGGTGGTGGTTTTTGCGGCGAGCCGAAATTATATTTTATCTAAACGTTTATGCTTCGCACATATGCTCTTCAACGGATTCCAATATATATATAGAAGTGTTTTTTCTTTGGAAAATAATTTGCAAGTAAAATAAGAATCACAAATGTATAAGAAATTTATTACACGATCATTGAGAAAATTCGGATTGTAATTAAATTTAATCGTTCCGATATTAATTTCAATATCCTCCATTGTACGAAGTGTGTGAAATATTTTTCGTATCCAAACACGTAACGACGAATATATGGTACGTAGTAGTAGTTGTACACAGTGGTGGTTCCACGCAAGCGAACCGGGCGTGTGTTCAGCGTCATGCTTTTTGCAATCTGATTTTCTCTCGCTCGATGCTTCACTTCAAAGTGTAACGTTTAGCTGCTCTTGATATCGGGGCTGCGAACTCTGCCGAAGGAAAATGTGAGACGAGAGGGCGAGAACAGAAAGAGAGAGAGAGAGAGTGAGAGAGAGCGAGTGAGAGAGAAAGAGAGAGAAAAAGAAAGAGGACACAAAGGAAAATACACGCGGTTCGCACAAAACTCACATAAAATTGATAGACATACTGGGGTTTCGCAGTGACACTTGACCGGCTGTCAAAACGACACGCTCGGATTTAAGAGGGTACTGGAGCCCGGCCTGTAAACTGGATAGAAACCTGTAAACCGACGTTTTAAAAACCTAAATTTCTCTAATTTTTAAGTTTCTTTACTGCATTACATAAAAAGTGCTTCTATAGAAGCAAATACATATAAACAACTATTTANAAAAAAAAAAAAAATTCAAAGGATGCGTGTTTCATTTTGTGCAAATAAATTATTTCTGTATTATCTTATTACATCACAAAGTGACATATTTTACTTTTATTTAGTAACGCACTCTCTCTCTACGGAGATTTATTTTATAATTAACTGACTGTGTGTATCTGTTTGTTTTTTTTTACAGATAGGAAACTTTTTTGTGCAATCGATCTCACATCGATTAATATTGCAGAAGCTGTGTTATTTTGTAATATACACCGCGCTATATCGCGTATCGCGGGGAATACATCGGCGAAATTATTTATTAATATCTCATCTCGCGCGCTTTATTATATATATATATATATATACATATATGTATGTATGTATATGTTTCGACATGCTGTATTATTATTGTAATCAATCCGCGATAAATCTCGGGCCATTTTTTTTAGAAAGATGTAACACGCGCGGCGGCTGTTTTTGTTTCTTTATTTGCTTTGGCTCGTTGCTCGACATCAAAGCTCCCGCGGTAGCTCGGGCAATTTCGGGCCAACCTTGTCGTTTACGCGTCGGGTTTTGCTCGAGGGAAATGTGATGGAGAAAGTGCGCGCGCGCGAAATACATCCGTTACCCGTTGATGCACCATGTGAAAGCCTACTGCGAAACTTGTAGCCCGCAAATTGTCGTGCTTGTTTTCACGGCACGCCGGTCGCGCTCCCCAAATCCGATCTGTGATCCACGCAAATTAGACCGTCAAGAAACAAAGAACACTTTCCGACGCGTTTTCCGACGTTTCGCTAATAGGAGAAAAAACGAACGAAGCAAACAAACGACGTAAGAATAAAAAAATATGGGATTTAAACGACAGGAAAAACCCCATGGGAGGATGGGGGAAAAGCGATGGGAGAGTTTCTTTTTGCGCGTATTTCTCGCGTGTTATTAATATCCGATAGAGAAATCTCGACGGAAGTCTACGCAAAAATCGAGGACGTCCTCGAGAGAGCGACGTCGATCTGGTTATTTCTGTTTCGCATTTTCCACAGAGAACAATGACTCGGAGAAAGAGAAAGAGAGAGAGAAAGAAAGAAAGGTTTTCCGAGTGAGTTTACGGGAGATTCATACTCGATTCACTCGCCGATAAGCTCACTTTGTAAAGATAAAGACGGAGAGAGATACGAAGTAATACTCGAAGGGATTTTGGACGCTTTCGGGATAGACAGGGCAATACGATTTCGAGTGAAATGCTTTTGTCTTAGCGCGAAGAAGAAAAAGGGCGCAGAAACGAATGCACTCTTGATAAAACGTTTCCAGTTTTCTTGGCCGCTCGGTCTTCGAAACGTTAATAATTGTCGACGGTTTGTGTCAAAATGCGCGAGAACGACGTACATACAGCGCTAAGAAGATAATTTCTGAATGAATTAAAAATACAATAATATAATAATAATAATAATAATAATAGAATTAATGTAATAAAGAAAGTGAAAAAATAAAACAAGTTGCAATAATAATAAAACTTGCACATAGTGGCACTTGTAAACATGTTTTTTTTTCATAAAATGTAACTTAAAACTTTAATCGACAATCGTCATAACAAATGGCAATGGATATTCGAAAAAAAAAACATTGCGCATTTTGCGACGTTAAAACGTCCACGCGAGTGTTGTAGGAAAAAAAATTACTATCTCATTTTTTTATTTCCTTCGTCAACGCGGGGCGATGATATTTCGCCGAACGCAAATTTGCTGACTCTAATGAGTAATGAAGTTCTTTATCCTTTGCTTTCGCGTGTGTTCCTTCCCTCGTCGCCGGTGTGAAAATCTGCTTTCCGGCTCTTCGCGCCGCTCTCGCGATATATTCGGGCCCTTTGTCTGGCGCGAAGTACCGGCTGTTGCACGTACTCGCACTTTTTCCGCTCTCCCCTTGTGTTTCACGAGTATTCTCTTAGGTTCCGGAGATTTTCTCCACCCGTTAAGTGCGAAGGGCGAAAATGCCGTTAATGGGGTCGTTAAGGGTCTCATTAACGTTCTCGCGAGGGGGTAGATAACGACGAAGTAATTAAAATTTGATCAACTTCTTACGGAGAAACGACTCGTCACTTTTTTTCCGAATAGCAGCGCTTTGCAATACAGAAGGGGGAGGGAGAGGGGAGGGGGAGGTGTGCCCTCGTTATTTAGGGATACTATTAATGACGCGAAGTTGGTTGATACTGGGGCGGCACAAGTGAAACTTGACGTAACTAAAACTCAGCCGCGGCGCACGATGGCTTGTTTGCTCGCGTGATCCTGTGTGTGCTGGGGGGCTCTCCTATATACGCTGCGCCGCTCCGCTGACTGCTCCGCTGGATTTCCGTGATAGATCAGGTGCTATTTTTCTTGCGTGGGTCTTGTGCCGGTTCATTGCGCGTGCCAATCAGAACACGGATCTGGATTATCACGAATATATATATATATATATATATCACGTGATCTAAGACTGCGTCCCGATTGGCTGTCGCAACGAGACCAGCACACACACAGGACCGTGTGCAAGAAAAATAACACCTGATCTATCACGAAAATCGAGCAGCGCTAGCCGATACAGGAGCACGCAAGCAATCCAGCAAGCAAACAAGCATCGTGCGCCGCTCTGGCTTTGCTCTTGCTTACGCTTTCCAATATCTTTGTCAATACAAATTCGTTATCGCGCGTTCCGATCGTACAAAAAATAAAAAAATAAAAAAATAAAAATAAAAAAGAGGTAACAATATTTTATTCTCTATCGAAATATAATCTTGTCTCTTGCTGCTTCGGGAAGATATTCTCCAAAAATCCTAATGTATACACACGAGTATAGAACGTCGTTACGAGACAAAATTTTTCAAACCGGCCGCGATGAACGATCGCTCGGGTGATCGGCGCCAACATCCGCTTTGGCGCGATTTTTCGTTCGGCAGGTAGAAGGAGGGGGGAGAGTTACCTATGAGAGCGCGGAATCGAAGTTCATTCTCGATAGGGCGAGAGAGAAATGCCGCGCGAGAGGGAGAAGGAAGGATGATGAATAAAAGAGGCGGGAGAAACGGAGAGAAGAGGAAACGGGTGAAAGGTGCCAGATCGTAACCGCGTGGAACGATCTCGCCCGAGGGAACGTCCTGCGCCGTATGTCCCCTGCATACAAATGCCTTTTCTATAGCTCGTTCAGGCGAAGCCATCAGGCTTACCGCAGAACGGAAGGCCGACTTGCCAATTTTAAAGGCCGTTTGTGAGTGATGTATAACGTCTGCGCGGCACGCTCATCTAACCCCCTGGACTGTTCGTTCGACATATCGCGCGCACGAGGACGCGCGTGCGCGATATTGCCGATAAAAAAAAAAAAAAAAAAAAAAACCCTATTTTCGCAAACGCAAACACGCACTAAAACGTACTCGGGATGTTTGTTTACAGCGACGAGCAATGGTTTCGCAACAGTTTACCGCGAAGAATCGGAGAGACGCACGTCTGTGTGTCGGAACCGACGACCTGCAAATCGAATTTGTTCGCGCGATCGGATTTTACAATCGGATTTGCGTAGCCTCTCGTTTCATTTTTTAATTTCTCGACCGCATTAAGAGAAGAATCTGCGTTGAGCATTAAATTCGATTGTTTGCGTCAATCGCGATTGGAAACTGCGAGATATTGTATAATTGCCTTAAAAATCTTGACAATTGATAAAAAGCGGTTTTAACTACATATGAGAGAGAGAGAGAGAGAGAGAGAGAGAGAGAGAAAGAGAGAAACGGTGATCGCCAGCGTGGAGCACTTTTGTTTTTCCACCGACTCGGAGTTATATCTCCTGCAATATGTATGCGAAATTGACGTGTAATTGTGTGCGCGTTTTAATTAGAGACAAAAATGCGCGCTGATGAAAGATGCATCGCAGTTACGAGTGCAGTTACCGCTAATGCGCAAATTGATAAGCGGTTACCGTTGCACATTGGTTTAATAATTGTAATGATAGCGCGCCGAACCGTTTCCCGGTCCCCGCGTTAATGATCCCCGTGTATCGAAAATATTTCCTTGTTGTATTGCGCGAAAGTTTAATGTTTAATTTGGCAGCTTTTCGGGTCATTTGATCCACCGTGCAATATCTATTCTATTACACCGTCGTCATAAAATTCGACGTTCGATCTCGCAAATGTGTTAATTAAAGCGCTGACGCTTCGATCGCACGTGATTCCGTTAGACGCACTTGTTACGTTAGATTTAATTAAGGTTACGTTTAATTCGCTCGCGATCGACACATTAACGTCGTTCGTTCGGTTTCGCAGCTTTTGTTGTAATCGCGGATTGATAAACGCGCGACGGAAATCTAAATGATAATAATTTGCGATTGTGATACACGCGTAATGACAAAATACGATGTAATGTTGTTTACATTTTTTGCATATTTTTATGACAAATTATATTACGTTCGACCCGTAGATTGTATTTTTTTTTTTTTTTTTTTTTTACGTCGCGCGACAATGGCGGCGCGCGTGAAAAAGTTCGCATAAAACAATGAGCTTTCCGCGAAAAACGGGGCGGCATCAGCTGCACCTGCATTCGCCTTCTTTTAGATGTCGCGTCATATAGCTGCTGCGACGCATTAGATCGCCGTGGAAACTCTCAATAAGAGCGACGTGCACTTTCCCGCAACCGGGCGACGAGAGAAAGAGACAGAGACAGCGAGAGAGAGAGAGAGAGAGAGAGAGAGAGAGAGAGAGAGAGAGAGAGAGAGAGAGAGGACGCGGAAGGCAGAAGAGAGACGCGCGAAACGTCTTGCGGTTAGTTTTCGAGACGTTTCGTGGCTGAAGTTCTCCAGCGCAGCGTTCGCGATATTCACAGCGGGCCGCGCGCACACGAAGCACTCAAAAAGTTTTCGCGAAGAACAGGGAGCGAGAGCCGCTCGAAGTGAAAACCGGTATTTCCGAGAGCGATTAGAAGTTTTGTGTGTGACAGAGACGCGCGCGCGCGAGCGAGCGAGCGAGCGAATCCCCGTCCCGGGGAATAATTACAAACGCGCCTCTCGTTCTTAAATTAATGGTTTCTTTTTTTTACGTAAAACACGAGGAAAATTTTCGCTCCCGGCAATTCGCGACGATCGAGACGTTCACGACTTAAGAATCGCCGTGCGCGCGTTACCACACACGGTGCATGCGCGTATATCGCTCCTCGTGTCGTTCTACATCTGACGTTTTACAACGCCAAGCGACAAGGCATTAAAATATCGGCAGGCAGCTTTACGGACGAACGGGGGAGGGCAGCGCGGCGCTTTTATCGGGTGAATGCATTTCCCGGAGATGATTGGCCCTTATGCGGCCGGGCGACGTACGGCCATACGGAAGTTTGAAGCACGTCGAACTTTCCGAACTATCAGCACTTAGACGATAATTCTCTCGAGGGACGAAGACCGCTCTCAGCGCGCGACCCTCGCCTTCGTGAAAATTAATTACCCTCGTCGATCGCTTTTCATTCTCTCTTTCACCCCGTTCGTGTCTCGACCGCTTCTCCCGTCGGTCCCTTTCGCCACCGATGCACGAAACCCACTCCATTCTCCCCCCCCCTCCCCTCTTCCACCCCGTTCGAGGTTGTCGGGAGAAGTTGTACGTGCGGGTGACAAGAGCCAGCAGGTCAGGAAAGCGGGAAGGAAGGAAAATCGTCGAAGTGAAAAAAAAAAAAAAAAAAAAAAAAAAAAAAAAAAAAAAAAATTGGCTCGCTCGCAACACGGCGCAGCAGAAATCAGAGTAGTATAGTCGCTTTTCACCCCTTGCCCTTCCCCGAAAGCCGGGCGAATTCTATTATATACGGCGCGACATTCCACAATTTGCCGGCGTACTTGGCGCGTTTCGCGTTCTTCGAGTAATTATCCGCGCGTAATTACTGCGTCCCGACCGCGTCGCGTCGCGTCGCGTCGTGCACGCGTGCGTAATAGGCGCATTTGTGGAAATGTAGGACGCGGAAGTCAAGCTCGTTATAAACGTTCCAGATATATACACACGATATATATATTCCGATGATCGAGTATTTACACGCGTAAAACATCGATCTCTCCTCGTAGACTGAATATGGCAATCATCGGTTTTTAGCGTATTTGATCCTCGGGAAAGCTGATTATTTCGCTTTTTATTATCTCGCATTTTCTTTCTTCTCCCTCTCCCTCCCCTCTCTCTCTCTCTCCTCCGTGCTGCCGGCTATTGTGTTTCTTTAGCAATACGATTTGCTTTTGTCAAAAATAAATCCTAGTCGGGAAGAGAATCGTCGATGTTACCCCACAGCGGAAACAACATTTCGAAATGATGTCGGAATTGATAACAAAAATAGAAACTGGAATAACACGTAGCGCAAACAAATAAAGTTACGAGCGAATAATGCATTTTGCAATCGCTCGTGAACGAAATTGCTTGGTTTAATAGTTTAGCACTTATTTCTGAAACATTCCGACGCCAAAGCGCGCGTATTAAAATTATTATTTCTCTCTCGATACAAACCCTCGAATCGAATAAAATCACCACTTGTAAAAAAATCAAAGTCTTTTTACGGAAACAATATTCCGTGCATCTTTCGTGTGAGAAATAATAATAATTCTCGCGTTACACATTGCTTCCAAGTAAAAATTGCGAGTAAACCATTTTTTTTTTTCAAAAATAGTAACAATTGAAGAATCTCCATCTATAGACTAAGAATCAATGTAATTAGTTTCTCGAAATATTTCGTATTTTTGCCTCGGCAAAATAAATACACAGAAGAAGACGCAAAACTGACTGATCGATAACGCGGTCCGAAAAGGTCGATTTGTTTTTTTGGTCGCATAACGCGCGGTAGAAAAATAGCATCCGTTCATGGTTATTCGCGTCATCCGTAAAATTAGCTTTCGCAAGCCGGCGACACCGGATCGATTCACGGGAGTTCGGGAGGGCTATCTGGGGCATGTGGCCTCGACTCTCGCGAAATTCTAATACGGGAGCGTGTCCTCCGGTCAGAAATTCCCGTCACGCCGAGTAAAAGGGGCCGAACCTGCTTGGAAAACAATAACCTTGCGCCTCTACGTGATGTCCCCTCCTTTCACCAAAGAAGCGCTGTTTGTAGCAAATGCTTATGTTTATCTTTCTCTTTTCTCAGTCGCACGCAACTTTCATCACGTTTTCGCGCGGATTCACGTTCTTCAGACGAGCGTTTGAAAGCAAAGTGAAACCAAGAACCCGCTCGTCGTCACCGCGAGAGAAATCGTTCTTCTCGAGCGGTTTCGAGCAGACGGAGGTTTCTGAACATCAAGCATTTTCGCGAATAATATCATTTCCATGTAACCTCTTCTCTCTCTCTCTATCTCTCTCTTTCTCTTCTGTCGCGTTCGCGCTATCTATGTTTCTTTTTAACCGCTTTTTCTGTTCCCATTCACTTGAAATACTTAAAATAACACTTATCGCGTTACTATTTGAGAAGCTGTTGCTATTTTTTATCGCGTTATCTTCTCACAAAAGAGAGAAAGAGAGAGAGAGAGATGAAAGAATTTTACAAACACGTGTTTTATCACCTCTTCGCGGTTATTGCATATTATAATCGCACGAACTGCGACTACAAAGATAGAAATTTCAATGTTATTGTTGCGCGCGGAGATGCGACGAGTAATTTGTTTTTGTTATTGTGTGGAAAAAAAAATATATTTTTTAGAGGAGGGAAACGACGCTGATATACATGTCGCATTATTCTCATGAAAACATCAAGTCGACGTGCGATATCGAACAGTGCACAGTGTGGTAAGGTAACATCAACGGCGTTTCGCGTCACTTCTTGCGCTTTTACATCTTACCGTCGTCGTGTCGTATATACGTACAGCAAAAATGGCAGCTGAACAAATCGATCTTGCGAACTACTTCTTCTCTCGCCGATGTTTTCACGGAAAAAGAAACCGAAATGAAAGAAAAGCGTTCTTGGTTATTCTCCTCTCGCTGCTGCGAAAACTGTCCCGGCAACTCGCGATGCAAATTTTCCTCCAGCGCGGCAAAAAAATAATTAAGAAAAAAAGACAAAAAGAGGGGTCAGTCATCGGTCTCTCGCATTCGTGCTCGGAATTCTTTTAGCGTCTTTTTTTTAGCGAGCTCTCTTCGCTTTTCTCCTCATCGGCTTGCTTCTCTCGAGTGAATGAGCCGTTATTGTACAAGCGTGTGTCTCTCTCTTGAAAAACAAACAAATCGAAAATCATCCCCCCCCCCGAAAATAGCACGTGAATTCTTTCGCGTGCGCGACAACGCAATCGCGGAAGGGACGCTTTTGCGGATTTACGAATTCTTATCGCGCGATCTGCTTTTCATATTTCGCAAAAGTCACGCACCGCGTTTGTAAAAAAAAAAAAAAAAAAATTGCGTCGTGTTTTTTCACATGTGCGCGCATTTATTCGCAAGATAGTGCGCGTTTGCTCTCGGTTTATTCTCCCTTCCTATCTCTTTCTCTCTCTCTCTCTCTCTCTCTCTCTCTCTCTCTCTCTCTTTCTCTATCTGTCTCTGTCTCTTCTTTCATAAGGGAATTATTAAAGAGAGAGAGAGAGAGAGAGCACGGCACCGCAGGCTGGCACCGAAGGCGATCGACGTGGAAAGGCAACTGCGGCGCGGAAAGGACCGCGCGCGTGCGAGAGAGAGAGAGAGAAGCTCCGAGACCGCAAGCTGATGATCCCGGTAAACAAACAAAGACCCGCGCATCTCACGCCGTTATCGCCGCAGCTACGAATGGAATTACTATACGGCGAACGCATTCCCCTGTTGTTTACTCTGCGCATTTCTCTCTCCTGCGCTTATTCTTGCTCCCGTCGGTCTTATATCAGACTCTCACTACTGACGATTCTCTCCGCAGACGAGTTCTCGCTCGCGCACGCAGCGAAACTGAACCATTTTCAGATACGCTTTCAGATATGATTGACGAAAAGAGTATTATCGCCGTGTCGATAATACCGGCAATAAAATATAACACGTAGTGTGTGTGTGTGTGTGTGTGTGTGAGACAGAATGTTGTCAGAGACACAGACGCGCGCTCTCTAAATAAGTCGATATTCGCATCAGAGAAAGCTCGTTTAAGATGTGTGACAATTTCTCGGGCGTAGAGTTTCAGTTAATTCAATCAGCAAGCCGCACATCGCGCATGTAATATTTTACAACAACAAGAAAACGTGATAATTTTTTTTTTAATAAAGAAATTCTCCTCATCTTCGATTTTCTAGTAATTTCGCGACTAGCCGCTGGCACTTGAAGTTTTTCTTCGTGCCTCTCGTCGTAATTGTTCGTTGTCATTGTTGCGTGATATGCAAATGACCGGGGGCGTTGTTTACGCGCAACTCCTCGCCTCCTCTCCTCTTGCGCTCGGCTCCTTGTGTGTGTACCTCTTGTACCTTTGTGGAGTAAACGAAAGGCATCGCAAATGCACGCCGCGCGCCCGATAGATGGTAGAACGTGCCGAGTCACCGCAATAACCTTGCAAACGATGATCAAAGCTCGTACGGAAAGCCGTGCATAGCGCGCTCGGCGATCGTTAAATGACCTCCGCACAAGTTGTTATCCCGAAGGCCTTCTATGCGCGCGCGGAGAGAAACCCGACCGCAACTTGGAGTTGATAGCCATTCCCGATCGCTGACTGCGCGCGCCAGAAATACCGAATGCGCGAAATTAGAAGCCGTATGTTCCCCCCACGAGCGCAACGAGAATGCACGGGATAAAATATTAAATAGCGGAGTAAGAGCGCGCACGTTGGGCGAGCGCGGGCAAAAGTTTTTCGAGTACGTGCGCGCGCGCGCGAATGCAATTATACACTCGTGTGCGAATATATTTCAGCGACGTCCCTTGTATAGAGCGCATAAAAATGTCGCACCACCGTAATTCAGGAAAGTTTCCGGCGAAGAGACGGAGAGAGAGAGAGAGAGAGAGAGAGAGAGAAAGAGAGAGAGAGAGAGCGAGTTATAATAGTGTATAGGTCGGAATAACAGATTGCTAATTACGAGAACGACGTGAAAACTACCGCGACGTTCATCACATCGGGCATGCTCAAACTGCGCCCAAAGTCTAGGTAGTTTTGATTAAGTTTCTAACGGATGGCCGGATTCGTTCTAGAATCCTGTCAGACGTCAGGGTGGTATTCGCGCGTTCATTCACGGACGAGGAATAGGGTGAAATTGGAGTTGAAGTGCCTTTCGTGGAGCGAGCCGGACAGTTCCGTCAAGGATCCGTGTAGGTAGGTTAGGTGGAAGAGATCGCTCGGGATGAAAAATAAGAGGCGAGAGATGGTATCCTTCGATCGACTCCTTATATATACCTTCATCGAGGGCTGCTGCAGATAGAGGAATTCAGTGTTCGTCTTACTTCCATTCATTCGTTTTCCGCTGTATTTCTTTTTCCGCGCGCGCGCACTCTCTCTCTCTCTCTCTCTCTCTCTCTCTCTCTCTCTCTCTCTCTCTCTCTCT
>NW_018020729.1:109466-117982 GCF_002006095.1 Pseudomyrmex gracilis
GAGAGAGAGAGAGAGAGAGAGAGAGAGAGAGAGAGAGAGAGAGAGAGAGAGAAGAGAAAGAGGAGAGAAGATGCGAAGGTTTTCCGTTATCCTAGCGCTACTACTACTACTACTACTCTCTCTCTCTCTCTCTCTCAGTCGCAATCTGAGAACGTCGGAATAGATCCTTGATGGGTCTTGAGAACAAGATCCCGCGTCGTACGTACAACGTTCTTCGAAAGAGACTCGTGTCTGCTCATCCATTGAGGTCGAAGGTAGAAAGCACCCCCGGTAAAGAGCGCTGGCGAATGTAGAGAAGAAAGAGAGAGAGAGAGAGAGAGAGAGAGAGAAGTACAAGTAGGATACGATGGCTAGAGGGAGGCGTCTTGGAACAACGAACCGATAGGATAGACAGACCCTCGCAAAGACAGAGAGTGGGTGGAACGTTGATCGATTCCTCCTTGCGGTTTCGTCTGGAAGGGAAGCTATTGACTTTCCGAAGTCGCTTTGTCGAAGATCGCCCGGGATGCACAATGCTCTCGCGTCAAATACGCAGCTCTTCCGCCGCGCGAGTATGCATTGCCACGCTCCGCGCGTTAAGATCACCCATTGTTTTCGCCAATGTTCTCTCTCTCTCTCTCTCTTCGACATCTCGATCTTCGATTTCGAAGAACCTCCTCCTTGCCGTCGGGATTCTGCGGCGTTACACAGATCGAACATTATTCGCTCGCGCAAACACACTCTGCCGGATAAATCGAGCTGGAAGCGTGTATCGAGAGTGCGCCGAGTTTCCGCCGCGTCGGGATCGAATTAAGTTAACAAAGCGGTAAAACGTCCGTTCGTTCGCGCGCGCGCGCGCACGTATATCTTGACGAATGACGTATTTCTTCTCCCTCCGCTATAACTGCCGAGTCTGATGGTGAAATAAAAACCACACGGGGAATAAACATTGAATCGATCAAAAGGAAAGCGCCCGTGTTGCTCGTGTAACACAGACACGCGTTCACGTGTCGGAGTCATTTATCATAAGTCGCGCGCGCGCGCGCGCGCGAAATACTGACAAGAAAAGTCATAAGTCTTCTTCTTCCATCGGTTTATAATCGCATTCTTCGTGCTCCGTTACCGAGAGATCGCGCGCTCTCGACCGCGCGTTTTCATTTTCCCGCGGAATTATTACGACATCAGAGCAAGAACGCAGCCTCGCGAAGTGTGAGTGGCTTTGTGAGTGAAACGCGGTTATATAAAAAAATGACGAGAGAGAGAGAGAGATCGTCGCGTACCAGCACTCGAGCCGTTTCTCCCGTAACAAGTACCCGGACTTGTTGTTCTGACTTACCGCGGGCGTGCACGAGGGTAGAAAAAGTTTCGGACGAGCGAGTGGGGAAAGAACTTTTGAACCTGCTGAATTGTTGTTTGTTTACATCAAGAAACCGCTTTGTCATCAGTGAAATGAAAACATTGAATAGGCTCAGCAAGTTCTTTTATCACGTGGCCAAACCAATGTAGTATAAACCAATCTTCTTGCTATTTCAGCGAAACTTCTTTTTCTCCTTGTGCGAGATTTCGAGCGAGCGCGCGACGCGACGCGACGCGAATCGAAACAGGGAACGGTCGAAAAAACGAGCGCCGAGTTCTCTCGTGTTAAAGGCGTGTGTAAAAAGCGCTCGACAGAACGGGATTAAAGGGGGTGTAGCAAAGCTTTCTCTCTCTCTCTCTCTCTCAGTTCGACCTGATACCTCGATAATTTCGTAGCGCGCGCGCGCGTGCACGACGGCGGGAGACAGAAAAAGAGAGAAAGGGAACATCACGTCGGGAACAAAGTTGCAGCGGGCCAACGCCGTTGTAACCTAACCGGATGCCCTACTCGAGCTGGCCGCCGGCCAAGGCTCGTAAATCCCAAATTACACGACGAAAGTACAGATTTCGTCTGTTCCCGGTCCGCAGTGGAAATTTCCGAGCTCTCGCTCTCTTTTCGCGGAAGACGCGCGCGCGCGCGCCCGCTCTGCTCATCGGCATCGCCGATTGCGGTAATTCTCGCGATCAGTTACACGACGACCGTTCCGGCGATCTATAAATCGTCCCGGAATCATCGCGTTATATCTCCGACATCTACAATCGTTTTCGAGTCCGTAACGGCAATTCATCGCGCTTCAATAAAAAAAAAAAAAAAAAAGAACAATCGTATTCGCGCGCGATAACGCGCGCCCCACTTTCGACGACGTCGCGGAGATGATTATTCGCGAGCTAAAAATCAAATCGTCTCGCTCGGCTTTTCACAGATTTCACAGCAAGAAGGGAGAAACGAAATTGTGTGTGAAAAGATTTACGTACGTAAATGTCAAGTCGTAAATCACGGAATTATGCTCTTACAACTCCGCATAATTGTTTCGATTATTTCATTGCTCGTAATGGCACGATGTCATCGCGAAATCATATTGTTCTCCCATTCTGCGATTCGCTTTCGAGAAGTATTCATTAGCACACAACAGCGAAGGAGGGCCATAAGGCGCGAGAGATTATTTCAGCAGCGAGTGCTCGAGACGAGGATAAGAGAGTGTGAGTGAGAGAGAGAGAGAGAGAGTTGACGGTAAAACAAAATCGGGAGAAGGGGAACGACTTTGCGAGTCACTGCATCTAAACGTCAGGAGAGAAAGAGAGAAAGAGGGAAAAGATGGAGCGAAACAGATGCCCTTGAGTGAGGGCGAAAGGCTCAGAAGGAATGGGGGGGGGGGGGATGGCTTTTCGGCTGTACATCAAGCGGAGCGAAAACACAGGAACGCGTTGAAATGATCTAAAGGGCGGGCTTCCGTTTGAGCTAAGCTCGCAAATTCGCCTCCAGGTCGACGAAGAAGAGGTAGAGAAGCCACCGAGGGGAATGGAATGGGTGAAAGGTATACCGCTCTCTTCAGCGGGGGTGACACAAAGGAGGAGCCGCTTTTCTAGCGGTTGAAAGAGAGCTCTGAAGGCACCAACGACCATTATACCGAGGCGATACATCGCGAGCGCGCACTTCCACCCTTCGCCGGCTGTTTCTTCTCGAATCGCCCGCGGATATAGAGCGAAGAATCTCTCTCTCTCTCTCGGTGTATATCCTTCCCCGCCTCCGTGAGAGGATTCCACGAAGCCGGGCGGAGGGTGGAGAAGAATGCGATGGATATATACCTGCATAACGGACACGATTGAACAAAAAAGACGAAGCACCTCGAGGCAGAGGTAAACGCTAAGACCAATAGCGGTGTGCTCGCGAACACGAGCGCTCGGTGGTTAGTTTAGTAAAACTGCGATAATAAGTGCCGCGAGTTGTGTGAAAGTGCGATATATTTATTTATTATCTCTATTTATTTATTATCTTTATTTAATATCTCTGTCTCTCTTTCTCTCTCTCTCTCTCTCTCTCTCTCTCTCTCTCTCTTTCTCTCTCTCTCTCTCTGAAAAAAAAAAAGAATAAATACATTTTTTCTATTTGCTTGTGCGAAAATCGAAATTACGTTGTAATAGAATTTTGTTACACCATATTCTCGAATATTCATATTTTAAAACGGTGCTAGACCCCGTTTATTATATCGATCGAACAAGCAATTAGAGTTTAAACTTATATTTTCGTATTTACTACTCGGACAGATAAACGATTTTCCGAGAACAAAAGAAAATAGTCAGAGGAATCTATGTCGACTCTTGATTTTCTACAAATTGAGCAAAATTAGTTTTGCATTTTACTGTTATCTCGTTATCATACTGCGCTATATTTGCAGTTCAAAAGTCGATACATAAAAAACAACAACAGACAGATATAGGAATACCATTCACAAGAATGCAATGAGATCATCAGATACTTTAGAAACCTACAAATAGACAAATAGAGACAAAAGATATAAATCGAGTTTAGAAAATTCAACATCTCGTTTTACGTATGTTCATTCTTTTTTTTTTTATCTGTTTCTCTAACGACGATCTATTGATGTCACTTGTATCGGTAACGGTAGTCGCGATTTTCCTACCGAGAACAAGAGGCACAGTAGTGCTTCGCGCCGTTCGAGCGCGTGTCTTTAAAATAAAATCACAAACACAATAAAATCATGACAGTGATGAGAGGAAAAACAAACGTGATTAAAGTCGCTTGACTTTACTTTAGTCACGTGTCTTTAGAATCGTGTCACTTCCTGTCGCTATTTTTTGAGTTTGAATCTCGTGCGTTATTTCTGACATCTTTCATACGTGTATTATATGGTTTGCAAGACGTACTATACTAGCTGTCATCGCGCGGTGACAGGTTGTGTTCACTGACATGTTGTAAAAGCGACTCCATTATCGCCTTAACAACTGAGAATCTCACAATATGAGATTGTACATTTGCGCAATCGTTTTCCTAATAATAGTCAATATTTTCTGTTATTTCCTCTACTCGATTGTTTATATTATATTGTTATACTTTATTGTAGTGTAACTTATCAGTATATTATTATTATTGTTTTTTATTTTCATAATTTCTTTTATATTTTTGTTTTTATTGTGTCATTCATCTATTACTTATATTATTATTTATCTTTATTTACTTTTGTATGGTTATGTTTTTTTTTGTACTTTTAGTTACTCTTTAAGGAACCTTAGTCCCAGAAGCGCTGAATAAATAACGCTTTCTCTATTTCTCTCTCTCTCTCTCTCGATATATAGTGATTATCTGTTGACAATCGGGTCGAATTCAACGAGTAACGAAAAGACATAATGCTGAAAAGAAAATAGAAGGTGCGCGACCGTCGATGAGAAAAAACGCTCGAAGAGATTACGCGCTCCGATACAGACTGAGTACCGACATTCATCACGTGTATGTTTTTCTATTTAATCAATTAAACTGAGTATATATCTTAACAGAGATAATTTATTTAAACGAATAAAAAATTCAAACCGGAGAGAAGAAGACCCGCGTGCACTTGTTAATCTTGGTTGAGATGTAGCGCGTAATCTCGGAGAAATGTAATTGAGCGCGTTCGAAACGCGCGCTTGGCTTTTCGCGGGCGGCAATCTTTCGCGCGTGATCTCGGAAATCAAGCGCGCAAGATGAAAAGCAAACAGATAGAGACACGCGGCACTCGGCCCGTTAATACGGCCAGTTCATGTATAATCCCTTTTGAGCGCCAAAGGTTAATAGAGAACACGGGTCGCCGATTACCGGCGTCGGCGATATAACCGTGACTCTCTCTCTCTCTCTCTCTCCCCAGTCGAATGACGAATAGTCAGTGTATCGATCACCGGAATATTACTGGGGGAATACGCGAATGTCTCGTCCCTAACCGCGCGTTATTGTTATTTCCGCTCGATAATCTCATTCCGTTTCGCTTTCGCGCTCGCGCGAAAGTCCCGTCCGCGTGCGGACCGTCGTCACGGACGGCTTGATCGCCGTAAATTTTATCCCACGCGCGATATCCGCGATAAAAGAAATTCTATGATTTGAACACACCCGGCAATCAGACGCCGAGAAACAGACGCGCTGGGAGATATGGTAACGTCTCTCGGCGAGACGTTGCCTGATGGAACGACGGCGCGCGGCTTTAAAAAAAACCCTCGACGCGTTCTCTCGCTTCCCCTTTAGTTCTTACCCTAGACAGTGCCCCGGTCCTTCTTTTCAGACAGATATATCTGCGCGATAACCTGTTCCGCTCCTGGATTCGACATTATAACGAGCGCACCGGTAGGCGCGCGTTCCATTTCCGCTCTCTCAGAAAACCCGGGCGCTCTCTTTCTTTTGACGGCGCCTTTTCCTTTACATCGTACGCGCGTCGCTCTTTTTCCGTTCATTCAACTGCCCCGGTCTTACGGGTCTTCACCCGGGGATGCTTCGAAAGAACGCTCATAGGAGATAGGCATCGTCTGCTTGTATTAATCTTTGTACGAGCTTCGCGAAAGTTTCAATTTTCTTAATTGCGTCGTGTTAATGTGATACAAACGGAGGGGAGGGGAGGGGAGAGGAGACGCATTGAGGAAATGAAAACTGCTTAGATCGCGCGCGTTCTGGTCTCTGCAAAAAAAAAAAAAAAAAAGAAACAAACAAAACAAAATAGACAAATTTTTATAAAGATCGGTTGTGTGTGGTGATATGCTTATGCAAATAACGAACCGGGAAAACTGGCGGAAGTAAATGGCATAAAAAAAAAATGTACATATGTATTTTCCAGCAAACGTTATTCGCGCGCGGAGAATATTTCCGTCTGTGAAGTTGCGGCGCGTGAAAAGCGCGCACATTTTTCCTGATTTCTGTCTTTCCTCTGTGCGCGCGGTAAGGAAAACTCGCTCCAATATGTACGGTTCTCATTTGCCTTTGTTCCTCATGTTTGCCGCGCTCTGCGCCTGCATCTCTCTCTCTCTCTTTACGTCTTTTCAGGGGAAGTATGTGTAAAGGAGAAGAAAGGACTTTTCGCTACACGAAGTTTGTTACTCTGATATTTAGCGAAAAAAAAAAGCGAAACACTTTTGAAGAGCGGAGAACGCGACGTAACGAAATTAAAATCGTTTCTGGACGGTGGCGCTCTCTCTCTCTTTCTCTCTCTCTCTCTCTCTCTTTCTCTTGCCGCGAGGTTAAATCTTCGATGATATGCAAATTTCACCGATTGGCTTTAACTGACTGTGGCGCGCGTTCGATATGTAGATTTCGTTTAACCTCTTGGAGCATGAATTATGTTCGAACGATAAGAGCGCCTGCGGTTTGATGCTCCACGAAGATTATACAAAGGCGATAAGATCGGAAGTTTTGTTGACTTACGTGTAACCTCGAATGTTTGCGCTTGTACATACATACATTAATTTAATGTCATTATCGAGAGAACACATAAATTACTAAACGCGCGCTCTTTCTTTTTTTCCGGAAAGTGTGTACAAATCGTGCCATCAAAATTATTCCACGTTTCACATTTTTTTTTGTATGTGTAACAAGTCACACACAAGTAACAATAATATTAATTATTATATTATATTATTATTTCATTATTTGTCTTATAATAGTAATAATAGTATTTTTTTAATTAAAATAAAAAGTAACAAATAAAAAAATAATAACACGTGTAGTAATTTATTTAAATGTAGAAACGCGACGCGTAAAGTAAAATTTAAAAAATGTCAACGTTCTTACGTTTGTTTTTTTTTTTTTTTCCTCATACAAAGAATGTAAATGCGGGACGTGTCAGCCGAAGTTGCTGCTTAACGGCTAAAGCGACAATGAGATAAGGAAAAAAACAACACGCACGTTTTTTCCCAGCGAATTTATAAATCGCGTAATCTCGTGATCGAGCACACATTTAGTTACGCGTACATCAACGTCAGTTGAACAAGGGCGCGGGCGCGAGAATACAGAAGCGAAGGCCTCTGAATGCGCGAGGGAGGGGTGACAAGTTCGGTTTCAGCCACGCGCTATAATTTGTGACTGATAATGTCACTTCCCCCGGTGGAATCAACTTGTTAACCCGTCCCAGTCTCTCGACTGATCATCCATAGTGGAATAATGGCACGATATAGATATATATCTCGCGCGTCGCGAATCTGCTCGGCAAACTCGGCGCGATACGTCGCGCGCCGCGCGTCACGGCAAAGGAAATACCCGGAACGCGGAAATTTATCGGTGTGTATATATTTAGACTTTTACGAGTGTGCGCGCGCGCCACGAGTATATATATATGTATAATCCCTTTAAATGTTGAAGAGAGAGTAAAAGGTTTTATATTTCCACGTTCCCAGTGTTTCACCTCAATTTAAACCGGCCTTATTATTTCTCTCAAATGGTTGAATACTAAGAGGAGAACGCGATCTGCGCAATTTATGTGCAATATTTGTTACTTCAGTTTAATTTACCGTTTTCCCACACTATCTGCTATAATTCTTCTTTCTCGCGGATTTCAATGTTTTTATCCCCGTCGTGTAATTTTATTATCAAAATCGAGATTATGAGGAAAATACACAACACACAGTCGCGGATTTATATATGAGCTTCTTATTACAATAACATTTTCACCGAGTTACACAGATGCGTACACGCATCTGTTACGCGAAACAGATCACTTAGGTAATTAGCAGCCGGGTTAATTTGCGTTAGCAGTGCGCTACGTGGTGCGCGAGCGCGTATTGAGGAATTAGCTTAAGGGGGTAGACCACGAATAATTGTTAGTTAAATTACAATGCTATTGTACTCCCGGCAAACTTTCTGAGGTTTGGACCGAACCAACTTCGGAAAGCACATTGGTTTCGCTTGTGAACGCGTTTGTGCAAAACGACATAGCTAACGAATACTTTATTTAACACACAATGAAATGAAGTACCCAAGTAAATATATATATATATATATACTATATATAGAAAGAGAGAAAGAACACACAAAATACTCTTGAAACATCGTCTTTAAGAAAAGAATCTCGTTTCTCGACGAGTTAAATGTCAGATGCAAAAAAAAAACTGTTTCTTCAATATCAGAAAGATTATTTATTGCATTCGAAATCGAAACTCGCGCGACCGTGTGTGTCCGCGTGTATAATAAAGTAACAAAAAAAAAAAAAAAA
>NW_018020729.1:117987-164055 GCF_002006095.1 Pseudomyrmex gracilis
CTCTCTCTCTCTCTCTCTCTCTCGTCGACTCTTTTTTCGCGAGACACAAAATATCTTCCGATATCTCGCTCGTAAACATCACTTTCGATCTCTTTTTATGCATAGCCGCCGAACGGTGGGCGCGGGGAACGACGCGAAGAGCCCGAGAATAAAGAGATCGCTCTTTTTCGACGGAATTTCAAAAGCATAGGCGATTACGCGCGCGCGCCGCTTTCTAAACGCACAAGCATATCACAAACGATGATAATACGTCCCGGGGAAGCAATCCGTTGAAAAACACCGTGTTTACGATCGATTCGCGCGAAACATGCGAAACAGGCGATGTATCATCTGACGGAACATCTCTCTCTCTGTGTGTTTCTCAATGAGAAGAAAACCGCCGAAGGCAGAAAAGAGGTGGGGGGGGGGGGGGGACTGAAATTTCGCGAGAGCGCCTCTCGAGCGCGCCACTCGAGCTCGAATGAATATCCCCCGCACGAAGAGTATTTGCTGATAATTGGCAGTTTCGTCGATTGCTATTAGTACGAGCGATTATACGTTTAGAGGAGTTAAGTGCACGAGAGATGATTGGAGCACATGTGTCCGTCGGTCCGACAGGAATATTACCATAACGACGACAATCGTCTCTAGCAAAGCAATTACGACGCAAGTTATGGCCGCGTGATACGGTGGATGTACACGTGAGGTCGGACCGTGACCCCTCGACGTCCTCTCTCTCTCTCTATCTCTCTCTCTCTCTCTCTCTCTCTCTCTCTCTCTCTCTATCTCTCTCTCTCTCTCTCTTGCTCGCCTAACACAAGAGGTTATTGATCATCGATCGGGAGGTCAGCACGGGCCCCGGGTCGAGTCAAATCCGCAAGAACGTCTACACTCTAGATACAGAAAGTTATTACCCGAGGCGTTCGTTACGAAAATTAGATTGTACGCGTATGATCGAGCGGAGATAAATCCACCAACCACGTATGGCCTACATCGATTGAAGTTCTCGCTTCTCCGTTGGAAAACAGAAAAAGCTCTTCTTTTATTTCTGTCCGCGAATCAAATAAACGAGATGTAATCGCATTGAGAAGAAATGGGTGACAAAACCGAAACGTTTTTTAGTGAGGACACGACCATCGATTATCTATTTTCCGTTTGGGGTTCACTTCGCGACGAATTATTTTAATTTCCTTCCTCCTGTTCTATTTGTTGTAACTATTTTAAGAAGAGTCGTCGATCCCAAAAATTGCGCGAGAAAATTCAATTTTATTTATTGTAATATAATAATTTCAATATTAGCGTGCATTCGATACACGCACACGCCAACACAAATCCGATATCGCGAGAGAGAAATGCGTTCTCTCGCCGGCGGAGCGAGCGAGAAAGCGGAGAGAGTGTTTGTCCTATCTGTTAAAACGTCTTTTCTCGGTCGACGTTGCCGACGGTTGCGCCTCTCCTCTTCCGTCTTTAGTCTTAATCCTTCCGCGGCGCGAACGGGAGGGGAAGGGGATACGAGTACGCTTATACATCCTGTTAAACCGCATTCAGGCGTCGGCGGTTAAGGCGGGCGGAATTATTGCTGCGAATTAGCTCCCCTCTCCCTTCGCCATAAACTTCTTCCGACACTCGGTTTCTGTCGCCTCTCGGCGGAAGGAACTTGCGAGCGAAGATAATAACGTTAATGCTGCAACGTGCACAAGACGAGAGACAGAGAGAGAGAGAGAGAGAGAAAGAGAGAGAAATACGAATTAATACGTCGCGCGCGCGCGTGCGGGCGCGTGCGGGCGCTGCACTTTTATCGGCGCGATTTCGCTTCCACACGTCGTCGCAATCGTGCGTCGCGTGATTTGCGTTTCACGTTGAAAGCGCCGGAATATAATGCACGTATATATGCAATAGCTGCACACGAAAGGGAGAACATAATAATGTCACTGCAATATGTCGCATAAGTCGCGAACAGAAGCCTGCGCACGCAGGTTATTATATACGTATACACACACGCGCGCGCGCTTCTAGTTTTTTCTTTATTTTTTCTTCGTAATTTGCGATACCTCGTTTGATCTGCTAAATTCGCGTAGTATCGAAATTCAACGCTATTGCCCGCTATATAATCGCTTCGCGAATGACACATATAAGTTCTCTTTTTCTCTCTCTCTCTTTCCCTCTCACATAAATCTCGCAAACGGACTCCCGCAATCGATATATATATATATATATATATATATATATATGTATACATAAAACCGATGCGTTATCGCGACTCGAAAAGAAAACCGATAAATCAAGACGGAGCGGCGGAGAGTTCGGTTCCGTTTGTAATTTCGTTGGATGGCCGGGGAGAGCCAAACGCGGCGTATCGGCGCGTCCGTCGTCCGTCCGGTGCGCGCGGTGTTCCCGGGATTAATATCGGCCTCTTGGCTCTCCCCTGGCGTGTCGGGAGAGACTCCGCTCCGTAGGAATTTTCACGGAGACGAGTCGAGCGTGCGAGAATTCGAGCGCGCGTCGCGCGCCATCGAGCACGAAGTATCGAGAGAGGACCCCGGAACACGGGACACGTATTAGAGGAAAGATGGACGCCCGGCCGTCCGGAAGAGTCGCGATCCGTCTAACGGCGACGTATGGGTCGTAACCGGAACGTATATACGCGATCGCGCCCGCGCGCGGATATAAATCAAAATTGGCAGCTTCGGAATTGCGACGCTCGGCCGCGAAAGAGAAACGCGGCTCGAGGGAGAGAAAGAGAGAAACGTGCGGCGCGGAAGGTGAACGAGGAACAGGCGACGGTAGGCAGTAAATCTCGAGAGGATCGTCGAACGGTGCGAGAAAAGAGTGTCTGGGAAAGTGGAGTAGGGAGGGGGGGGGGGGTGAACGAGGCTGACGGAAGGACGACGAGAGGGGTAGAAATGCCACGGTAAGTGCGGCACGTTGCGGCTAAACCGAGAAATCGACGTCAGGGAAGGGACGAGGGGAGGAAGGGTATTTGAACGGAAAACGGAACGATGGGGAAGATGGTGGTGGTGGTGGTGGTGTCGGTGGTTTAAGTCGTATAACGTCTGAAGAAGATTTAGCGTCATCGCTCGTCCTACATGTTTAATGCCGGGATGTTTTACGCTCCCCTCGACGACGCGACGCGCGTCGCTCAGCCCGCTCGTTTCCAATCCGAGCCATCAGATTTCAGAAAAAGAGAAGGGGAGACGGAAAAAAAAAAAAAAAAAAAAAGAGGAAAATGCCCGCGTGAACGCAACTTTTATCTCGACGACGAAGGGAGGGCGCCGCGCGTGTGCGAAACGCGGAGCGAGCTTTTCTCCCTCTTTCTCCCCGGGCTAGTTACGAATTTACGGGGGCGGGCGGAAAACTTTCGCCTCTCCGCATTGTTCTCCGTTCGGCCGTTATTATTATTTTATTACGGGAAGCTCTCTGCGCTTCTCCGCGGCGTTCTACGCGCCGGCGACGCGAAGCTATTACACGAGGCATTACGTAATTGATTTTAAATTCCGCGAATACTCTCGTTAATTACCTCGCCACGACGCTGCATTTGCTCCGCGTACGCGTGGAGTTTTTTTTTTTTTTTTTTTTTTTGCCTAACAAATATGAACGCCGTAATGCGCATATACGCGGCCTCTTCAAACATGTTAATTAGTAATCTTGTCTTCTCTAACATCTTAAATGTAAAGAGCTCGAGCGCGCGATTTTTTACTTGATATTTTCTTGTTTGCTCTTAATATTTGACGCGTTGGTTAAACGCGTCGAAACTTAATTTTTACGATAATTTCTCCAACGCAACTTGAGAAGACGAGGGAGGGGATACGGTGTACCTCTCGAGGTGCCGATTTCCGAAGAGAATCGCTTCATTCACGACGATCTTTTACGGTGAAGCTCGACGACGACGAGAGATATATTCGTCGCGTATTTCCCGGCAGAGGAGGAGGAAGCGTTTGCGTGTATAGACGTCACCGTCGTCGCCCGCTTATGCGGAATTATTCGCGCTGGGACGCGCGAACGAGGAGCGGAGTGCAATCGGACGCACAAAGAAAACCCATTAAGATCGCGAGAGGCGAGCTTTCTATTAAGCTTCCGACAGGAGGAGGGCATTGAAATAAATCGAGCGTTAGACCGTGCCCGGGAATTTTAACCGACGGTTGTCAGAAAGAAGGGGGAGGGGGAGGGGAGAGGGAGAAAGAAGGAAGAAGATTCCGCGTTCTCTATCTCTCGCCAAAATCGCTTAATTTTTCTCCGCAACACAGGAAATGGCCGTTTCTACAACTATTTCCTGCGGCGGCGCGCGGCGCGTTCTCAGAAGAACGACGTCGCGTCGACGTCGACGACGACGACGAATCGCGTAATTTCCCGGGCGCGATTTGGCTCTCAGCATCCGGTCGGCGTTCTTCACCGGTGATATCCGCGACCGACTATCCTTCCTCCCCCCTCCCCCCGACGGGCATCTGATTTCCGGGTACACGCGAGTTCAGAACTTAAATCTGGCAGGCAAATGGACGACGCGCATAAATCCCGTGGCGTAGGCGCACGTGCCGGAAATGCCGCGAATATATTCCGGGTCAGGCGCGCGAGAGCTCTGCTCTCGTTGCTCGCTCGCTCGCTCGCTCGAACAGAATCCGGAAAACGCGCCTCGCAATTATCACGGATAAATCCGAAATATAATTGGCCGTTGGAACGGCGCGCTCAAGACGACGTGACGGCGCGCAATTTGTCCGGAAATCAATGGCGAGGCATTTAATGTTAAGGGATTACGACGACGACGACGACGACGCCGCCGCCGCCGCCACGCTTCGAATCGCTCGCGCGTGATGCTTTATTTGGATTCGGTGAATTCTCTGCGCTGGAAAAAGTCGGGATTTTCATCGCGCTTAAGCGAAGCTTGAAAGCAAAGAGGGAAAAAACCTTATTCAACGTCATCGTGCGAATCTTCCGTTCAGCTAAACGTCGTTTATTGGCGTTTCATTCGCTTTTTTTTTTTTTTTTGTTTACCTTATTTGACGGTTCGCTGATTAATTCATCGCGGACGTTATTATCGTTCGTTATCTCCGCAAAAGTTATCTCCGATGTTATTGCGATGATCTATGCAATATCGATAATTTTTCCACGCGCGCGCGCGGAATCTTTTTTTATTTTTTTAATAACGAGCGGACGATTCGGCGCGAAAGCGACGAGAAAAAAAAATTGCAAACGAGAAAGTCAAACTTTAACGTACTCACGAAGGTGTTTTTTTTTTTAGTTTTTTTATTTTAATAACGGGATATGTTGTCTTCCAACGCATACATGTCAAAGTAAACAGATTTAGGTAGATGTAAACAGATTTTATGACATGGAAAACATCGCAAATGCATAATGGTGAAGATCATCAGGCAGAACTTGCGATGCAAATGTGTATTTGCGTTTGAGCGCGGTAGAGACGTGTGTATTTGCATTTGGATTTAATCTTCATTGCACCCGGCAATGACGGAAATATTTATACGCGCTAAGTGGCACGTATCCGCGCTCATCTTTTCGAGCAGCCGGCGTAAAATGAGTGTTTTTTTTTTTTTTTTTTTTCATATTTGTGCGCACATTTCGAACGGAGCTCGAATGTAATAAAACAAAAAGAAAAAAACAACATTTATTCGAACGAGTCATAGCGGGGGGTGTGTGAACAAAATTTCGCAAAACACAACAATACAAAACCAAAAGAGAACGCGTGTTTCGCTTCTTCGCGCGTACGTTGCTTACGCGAGAATACTTATGTATATGTATAAATTTTCACCGAGAGAGATTTACGTATTCTTGTCGTTTCGTTTCCGGCGGGCCGCGACTTCTCGACTCGTAGTGATTAACTCGGAGAATTTCTCACGATAACGCGCTTCATTCTCCACTAAGAAACTCCCGTAGAAACATTCGAAGAAATCGGAGCTTCTCCGTCAAACGCCGATTCGGCTTCTGTTCGAATCTACCGCTTGAACTTTGTAATCAACAACGCGTCCGGTCTTGTTCTGTCAAACAACCGCTCCTCTCGTCGATCGATGTCCAACTGTCGTTTCATGACGCACGACTTGTCGGCGCAAAAAATGCAAAAGTATTTCATACCGACGCTGCGTGTGTAAATTAAATTCTGGCAATATACAAACTGCAAAACAATTTTTTGACATTCTCGGATTCGAATCGCAATTAACCGCGATCGCGTTAGCACTTGGTTTTTTTTTTAGACGCGTTATCACTTAGTTTTTTAGATTGCGTAATTCGAGCGAATTTGCATTATATTAACGGGATTGATCAGTTATTCCGGCCCGAGGCAATTATCGGATGACGCAATCCGATGGAACGTCGCGGAGAACGTCGCGATGCTAAAGAATTCGACGTATATATACATATGTATATATATATATATATATATATATATATATATATATATATATATATATATATAATATACACACAATATATACAAGCGCTTCTTCTTATTTACGTGATAACTCGCGAGTGAAAGGTCGTGATGTACAAAGGGGTCACCGTGAGACATTCAACCAACTTTTGATGAAATGCACTTTAACTCCCCCCGTTCTTTAATGAACATCCCGGGCAAGTGTGCTTTAATTACACCGGCCGATCTCCGCAGGCCTTAAAGTTTTAATGACAGCGAGGAAAAAGAAAAAGGGAGAGTTCGCCCGGCGGACCCGCCAAGATTATGGACCATTCCGTTGAAAGTTTGCGAGCAGCGTGACACGCAGGGGGAGGGGGGGGGAGGAACTTCGCTTGTACATATCTATTATATATGTGCGTATCTCGACGCTCGCGCGTCGATTAAAAAAATCCAACGCGGCGTGGCGTTGAATACAACAAGTAAATAGGCTGTGAAAGCCAATATAGCTTTCACAGGCCCGACGATATAAGCCGATTAAAACTTCGGCCGTGATATCTTTCGCGCGCGCTGTGCGGCGCGGAGATATTCGCCAAGTTTCGAAACTCGGTCGGTAAATTTGTGAGCGTTTCGCGCCCTTCTCGTTTCTTTGTATTATACCGTCCGTACTTGGCAACGCATTTAATTAATAATAACGCGACTGTTCGCGCGAAACTTTCGTTTAATCAGATCGATAATCAGTTTCTTTCGCGCGGCGGCGCGACTCTCGGAGCTACTCTCGCGCGTTTTCTCTTCCCGGTGAGAGAGAACGAATTAAATCGCACACAGAAGAGAGACGCGGACGAAATTTTCTCTTCGCATTTTCGAGATTTCTCCGAGAGCGGAGAAGATCCGCGCGCGAATCTCGTCGATCTCGGACGGAGGGGGTCCTAAAAAGCGCCCGAGATACGGGAATCCAACGTGCGCGCATATCTCAGCGCGCGATTGAAGAATAACGATTTTTCGACGAATCGAACTGTGCTCAACGCGAATTAATTGTTATATGTATTCGGTAAATTTGTGTATTCTCTTGATCTTTTTTTTTTTATTTTTTTTGTGAGCTGAAATACACGGCGAGCGCGCGCGCGCGCGCGCGGGAAATAACAGAATTCGGTGTATGCGCATAAAAGGGTGGATTTTTAGTATTTCAACGTTTTTACTACGGCGCCGCTCTATGCTGATTCGATGAATGCGAAACACACTTTTCCTCCACCCGCCCCTCCCGGGAGAGAGGGGGGTGGTTTCCTTTTATCACGTCAGCTCGCGCTGACTTTTATTCAACGACACACGTATATGCGCATCGACGATGCATTCCCCGACATCTGTGTCATTCAGAGGCTAATTTCAATCCTTGGAAAGCAATATCGGCTGCATGCATCCGCTATGTAAAACAGATAGAAAAAAGGGGAGAGGGTATATATCCATTCTATATATATATATATATATATATATACATATACATATATGGGATCTCGTGTATCAGAAAATACAAAACAAGCGATCTGTGTGTACGTGATACACAGTTCGCGAAAGATAACGACAGAACGAAGAGAACAAACAACGTCGCTTCTCTTTTGCGCGGGAGACGAGATAACCGGTAGATATTTCCATACGTAAGCGCGCGAACAGCGCTAAATTCGAGACTTCGTTTTCGAGAACAAATACACAGTTATTTTTCCGTCGGAGAGATTTACATCGCACGTATGTGAAATTTTGCAACATTAACCGGCAGTTTTAAATTTAATAGAAAGATTTTATTCGACGAAAAAAAAAAAAAAAAATAACAAGATCCGAGAAACGCAAGAGAGAGAGAATGGAAGTTTTTGAAGGATTTAACACGCTTAATATACGTGAAAGAGGGAGAGGGTTTTTTTTTGTCGCGAGCAAAACGGTGTTACGAACGATTCCGAAACAAATTATCGGAGCTGGCGTTTAATTACACTTGGAAGAAAGTCGCGCACACAGAGCACAGAGTATAATAGGACACGAAATAAAGCGTGGCGATCGGAGAGAAAGAGAAAGAGTCCGCCGGACTTTTGCTCTCCATTTGGAAAATTGAACATCGAACGGCATTGAGCGCTCACAAGCGGCGCGGAGAAACTCTCTCTCTCTCACACACACACACTCTCTCTCTCTCTCTCTTCCTATAATACCTTTCCGTGATTACCGCGCGTGATAGCGCGGAATAATCGACAGGTACGTATTGTTCTCGGATAATATTACGGCAGAAATCGCGCGCGGCTTGAACAATTGTTCAAAGAACCCTCCCGCCGATATGTATGCACACGTAGAGCGGTGATTACATCTAAACACCGGGGGAAAACAAGGGAGAAAAGCGACACGGCGATATTCAAGATGAGAACCGGGCGGGCGCGACTCTCGGAAATTGCTCGTACACGTAATACCGTAAATTAATTTTATTCTCATAATTAAAATCTTTCGTGGCGGAACGCGCGCGCGACAGTGTGTGCGCTGCGCCCGCCCATCAGCAGAATCGCACGAATAAAAATTTAATCTCTCCCGTGGAGATTTGTGTTCAGTTTTTTTTCTATGGACGTTTGCAGTTTTACATAAAAAAGAGGCGCCCGATTTTTCCCCTCGTCAAAAAAAAAAAAAAAAAAGAAAAAAGAAAAAAAACCCGGGGCGGCGGAAGGGAGAGTTGTTTTTCGAGAGGGGTTATTTAAAAAAATCTAGTAGTTTCAAAATATTGCAACAGAATTTTTTGTGTAGTTTTTTCCAGTTTTAGAGTTAAAAAAATTTTGTAGGAAATTGTTTAATTGCGGTTCATCCCTAAAATAAATTCTTTTTTTTTTTTTTTAAACTATCGTAGGTCGTACGTGGTGATCGCGAAATTTTGTTCGCGTCGACGAAATGCGACTTCGTAATAAAAAAGAAAAAAAACCTACAATACGATCTTCCCGCGAGGGTACAAGATCACAGCCGCCTACACGTTACCGCGACCTCGCCTCTCGGTATTTCCGCTCGTCGAATTTTCAGTCGTCGAATTTTCAGTCGACAAAACTTCAATACACAGTTGAGACGTTAATGCTTGACAAGTAGATCCACGTAATATCCAAGAGGTTGCGTCGTCGACGCCCGTCCTTAACGCCCCGGGACATACTCCGCCACCTGGAAACGCGCGTGTGTACGTGCGGGCACACACAGAAGACGGAGTCGCGCAGGAAGTGTACCGATGGTGCCGCGGCAACACCAAAGCGTTGGAGTAATTCATTGAAATTACCTGTTTCACAAGCGGCACTCCACTCTACAGGCGCGAGTTCGCGCGCGCACAACGTAACAACAATAGTAAGGAATGCATAATGGAAGGAAGCGACGCCCCGGGGCGGCGAGACTGCCGCATCTACTCCAGCCGGGGAGTGAATTTTAACGCACGGGGACCGGCAAAGGGAGACAGGAATCTGTGCAAAATTCGCGCGCGGCGCAACGGAAAGAGAAAACGCGACCGTTGTCTTACATGCTCCGCGGGTGGTAGTAACGCGAGCGCGCGCGCGTGACGAAGCTGAACGTGACGAGAATCGTCGGCGACGGAGGATAACGAGGGCTTTTACGCGTCGCGACGATACTCGCCCGCGTGTGAATCTCGCGTTAATTACGGAAGGGATTTCGCGCCAGAGCGGGGGTGGGAGGGAGAGCGGGATCTGGAGAACGCGGAGCCCTAATAATTTTACCGCCTTGTCTCGGTTTCGATTCACGAAATAGCAGGAGTGTTTCGCGAAGATATTTAAGATATCAGTGCGACGTAGTAGTATTTTTCGAAAAAACAGTTTTTTTTTTTTGGTTTCTGACCGCGCGACACCGGAACGTCGCGCGTATCTTTCCGTATCTTTCAAGACGTTAAAGTTTCCGCTACGTCTATTTCGCGTGCGATAAAAGCGCGTACCTATCACAGAAAACGAAGATTTGTGTCATCTCTCGGCGCGGAGATAAGCCGCGAACGAACCACTTCTCGTTCCGAGTAGCATTACACGAGAGCCTGTGCTAAGAGCATTGTTATTTTCCATTATATCCCGTACTCGCGATGTCTGAACAATCGCAGCGACAAACCCAATAGCAGTCGCGCTCTCCCGAGCGCGGGTTCTAACTTTCATCCCTTTTCGCCAGAGTTTTTCTGGTTTTTTTTCTTCTTTCTTTTTTTTTTTTTTTTTTGTCAAACACCAACCGCGGTTCATTTACATGAATTTCGCCGCGGGAGAAGATTGCGGTTGCCTCGGGGGAGGGGGATGCTCCGAGTGTGTGTCTCCGCAACATTCGCGCTGCGAGAAACATTCAGCGCTGAAGATGACGCCCAGCAGCATATGAGATTCACTGACACGCGGACGAATCGACGCGCGCGCGACTACACACAGAGCGCGCTTCCTTCCCCCTTTCCCCGTCTCCTCCCCCTCCTCCTTCGCCACCGTCGAAGACCAAAGCGCGGAAAGTTCGGAGAGATACATAGACAGCGGCGTGTGGAAAGGAGTGAGAACTGGAATCCTCGCAACTTTCCGCGGGGTCACCATTCAGCAGCCATCTTTCGGCGGTCGGGAAAAGCCAACTCGGGGGGAAAACTTGCTCGATTCTCGAGGCAGCGACCGACATGCCTCAAGAAATCCCACGTGTTTTCTCTCAGCGCTCGCTTTTATCCTCTCCTCTTTCTCTCTCTCTCTCTCTCTCGGACAATCTTTCTCCTCTTCCTTCTCCCCCCTTCACTTTCCACCCTCATACATTTGCCCTCGTTCCACCTTTTGCAACAACCCGTTTCCCTCGCGTCCTCCCTTTTCCACGCCGCTCGCGGCGTAGCTTTTCCAGATCTCTTCAGACTTTATGGATCCTTCAGGGCGGAGATACCAAGCGGATTGTCAAAGTTTCATCGCGCGCGCGCGCGCGCCCGCACAATCCTCGGATATATTCGGGCGTAATCGCGGCGGACGTCTATCTCGCCGTCGTCGTCGTCGTCGTCGTCTCTTTCGATCGTCCGATTTGCTTTCTTCGCGAATCGGGTAAACGGGGGGAACGGGAGGCGTTTCGGGGGCGCGTTCAGCGCGCCTTAACAAACTCGGTCACGTCAGGAAGTTCATAACGCTCACGGTTTTACCCGCGCGCGACGACCCGACGACCGCCCAAATAACCACCGGAGGAAGATAGTAATAATAGCTTCGGAACTGACAGCGCGCCGCGCTGAAATTCAATAGAAAAGTTGTAGCTGCGCGCTCTAAACTCAATAGAATGGCAGACCGAAAAATAGTTTATCTCCGGAGCTATTCCCGAACTACTTCCTAACTTCATTCACTTGTGAATGAGTGATCCTCGGGAGCACACTCGTTCGTTTAGCGTTCATTACGCTTGCTTAATGCTCCGACAAATTGTATTATCCGACTATAGAACCGGAATGGAGTTAAAGCTCCGGGAGAAAGAAAAAAAAAAAAACAAATAAAAGAAATGGCAAATTTTATAAAATAAACTTTTTTTGCAGTCGCGCGAAAGTTTGAGCGCAAACGTAGCTTCTTCGGCGAAAGAAAAAAAGCGATCGATAATTCTCGCTCCAAATTTTAGCTCGCAAAAAAAAAAAAAAAAGTAAAAATTCGTCGCTGTTTCGCAGCGGAGATTTGATTACGACGAACGGTTCGCACGAACGAGAACACAAAGGTGCGAGAGGTTACTTGAAGTTCACACTCTCTCTCAGACCAAGCGCGGAAAGCAAAGCACGTTTTACGTGGAAGAAGTTGCGGCTGTACTTGGCGTCAAAAAAAAAAACAAAAAAAAACAAACAAAACACAAGTAACGCACAAGAAAACTTGGGCGTGAGATAAAAGCGGACGCGATAATGAGTCTTCATGAGACGCGAGCGAGCAAGCGCGTGCGCTGATTTTGCGAGAGGAATCAATTATGGAGAAGCGCCAGAAGTCAGTCGTGCACGTTCCTTCGAACGCGACGCGACACGAGACGACACGACTTGACTTCGGTGTACTAGCATCACTCGGGAAACTCGATCGTATGAAGTTTCGCCACTTCTCACGTCGATCTTCGCGAGAGTTGGCGCGAAATCATTATCGATACTTCGGGAAGTTCCGGTCCTCGCAATTTCGTTGCGCTTCGACGATTTCATCCTCGAACGACGGGGCGCGAACCGAACAACTTTTTCACCGACAAACCTACCTAACGTCGGCTGTTTTCAGGAAGAGGGAGAGAAGGAAGTAGGGAGGGGGAGCTGTTCTCGATTTTAATAACCGAGTTTTCGCTCTCGACGAGGAGACTTCCAAGAAAGAGAAAGATAGAGAGAGATAGAGAGAGAGACTTGTCGCGTGTTTTCGCGGTACGCGAAAGTTGTCCGCGCGAACTGCTTAAGGACTCGTTATTTTCAATGATGTTCTTTCTCCCATTTCCCGACGCTGTTGTTGCAGCTGTTGACGACGACAACGACAACGGCAACGTTCACACCGACGACGTTACATACACATAACGACCATCTCTCGAGAAGCCACGCTTGCCAATGGCGAGCCAAATGGCTTTCAGAAATGGCATCGCATTACTGGCAAGTTTTACGAAACTTTGCTGCGAGCGCGGAGAGGAAAATGTATTAACTTAGTCCCGGAGAGAACGGACAAATGCGAAGATTGTACTCGCTTTTAATTAACGGCGGAATCCTTCTTTGTTGCGCCACGTCGTCCGAGAAGCGCGCGCGCGCGCGCTCTCCGCAGGCGTGTAACGCGCAGAATGGAAAAATTGTGGACGTTCGCGCAAAACTGTCGGGAAAAAACTGACGGATTAGATGCGAGGGGCTGAAAGAGATGCGAGCGCATAAAAATGTTAATGAATAAGCTACTTCTCGGATAGCAAATTTATTTGCAGAAAGAACGCGAATATTATTTATTCTTTGCACAATAACATTTCGCTCGTGTGTTTCAAACCGAACATAATTATGTGTTTGTGCAAACAGAAAGTGGGGAATTTTCATGTGCTTGATTTAGGATTTCAATTTTATAATTTTTCGAAAATTGTATTTATGACATATATTTTAATTTTAATATCAGCAGAAAACTATTTCTCTCTTTCTCTCTCTCTCTCTCTCTCTCTCTCTCTCTATCTCTCTCTCTCTCTCTCTCTTTCTCTCTCTGTCCCGCTGAAATTAATACCGCAAATTATGAATAAATGGTATACGCGAGATAGCGTTAAATATAATGAATTTATAATTAATATATTAAAATAAATGGATATATATATACAGGGTGTCCCAGAATGGCCGTACAATCTTTCGTAGGCAGGTAGAAGGAGTAAAACTGAGTCGAAAAGTCTTATACCATTTTGCTAGATTCGCAATAGTTACTGAGATTTTAATTAACAAAGATCNTGCATGCTTATTCGCGGATCTTTGTTAATTAAAATCTCAGTAACTATTGCGAATCTAGCAAAATGGTATAAGACTTTTCGACTCAGTTTTACTCCTTCTACCTGCCTACGAGAGATTGTACGGCCATTCTGGGACACCCTGTATATATAAAAGAAATACGTAAAGAAAATACATACACCGTGTTGCAGCGCGGTCGAAATTTGAAATGATAAATAGTTCGCGTCGCTTCTCACCGGAGGGAAATATCGCATGTTATTTTCCTGTAGAAAACAATCAGGGTATCAGATACTTTTAAATATGATAAATCGCGCGTACGCGGTATTCAAATTGGTCGTGAATATTTAATGAGAAAAACAGGTTTCTCTCCCGACGAGCAAGACGACGACGCACGTCAGGTTAAAGCGCGGGGGCGTCACGCGAGATCTAACCATGTGTGTGTATTGTATATATTGTATATCGCCTCTCTCTCCGCGGAGAGAGAGAGATAGGTGTGCACTTGTTGGATGACACTCTGTTAATATTTGTATCGGGTCAGCGGGGCACTTCTGCCATCCTTTCCTCTCCCCCCCCCTCTCCCCCCGTTCTGTTATATAGAGATGTCCAATAAACATCGGTAGTAAGCGCCGTCTAAGAGAAGTACATAAATCTACGGAAGTTATAATGGCTTTTCGATAAAGCCGGGCAAAGGTCGCTCCAAGTTCCATAAATCATGATATTTTCCATGATACAATGCGCCAACCTCCCCCCGGGTAAAAAAGTAAACAGCACTCGGCAATGCGCCCGCCCCGTTTTTCCACTTTGACCGTAGGTGTGATAACTCGCACGAACGTTGCGTTTTGAATATAAAACGCCACTCCCGGTAATGAAGTACACTTTTATTAAACTTCTTTCCCGTCTCTCGTGCGCCGCCGTGTCGTACGGTTAAGATTTTCCGTCTTTTTTTTCTTTTTTTTTTCTTTTTTCTTTTTTTTTTTTGCTTACGTACGTGTGCACTTAATGAGCGCACGCGTACGCTCGCGAAAGTGCGCTCGTGTGACTGCACTTTACGTACGTACGTTACCGTACAACTCGTCTGTTGTCTTTGTTCATTCGCCGTGAAGACGAGATTTTTGCCGCGAGATGATTCATCGGTTCTTTACTTACGGGAAATGTAAAATCGGCTCGAACGTCGCGAGCGAATGTATCGGCAGAGTCTCGAGGGGATTTCGAGAGCAAGGACCGTGCTCTCTCACGGTCTCTCATTAACAACCCTTATTTCATTAGGCTCCCTCTTCTCGCTCTCTGGTATCTATCCACCGTCTCCTTCTTACCGTCTTTTCTCGTCCTTTTGCACCAGTCCTCGGCTCAAACCACCTGCGCTCTCTCCCCTCGCTTTTCCGCCTGAGCCATCGTGCATTTTCACGGGGCGAAGAACGCCTGATTTATTTCCTGTCGGCGGCCGAGTAATTTTGCCCGTTTGTCTCGCTAATTATCCGCCGCCGCGACTACGTAAATAAGATCGACCGTTATTGTCCGCGAGGGACGTTACGAACTGGCAAGAGCGTCTTGGGAGAAATTGTCTTGCCGGCACGAGGGAAGAAAAAAAAAAAAAGTCGTCCCGTTTTTCCAACGAAATCCCGATGTCCGTCATTATTAAGCAGCCCCGGCGCGTTGCGATGCGTCGATTAGACTCGAGATTTATGGGCCGCGTTTATGACAATAACGACGGGGAGGATTTGTTAGCGGATATTACTACGTTCGGGGTGTGTGATGATCGTCATAACGTATATATAGGGCGTGCGATGTATCTTGCCTATGAAAGTTGAAAATTAAATAAATTTCTTTCTTGAAGTAATTTATTTATTTTATTTTGAAAAAAGAAAAGCGTACCAAAGATTTCAGAATATATTTTTCAATGTCTCTCTCTCTCTCTCCTTTTTGAATTTTTTTTTTTTTTTTATATTCTTTATGAGATTTTTATAATATTTGTAACATTCTCTTTTTAATTATTTATTATTTATCTCTTTCTTTGAAAAATGATTTGCGTTTGATTTTTCACAACAGAAATTCACGATTAAATTTTTCTTCGCTGCGTTCGCGTCTCTCGTCGCAGATCCCCCCTCCGTATATACAATATATGAATGTAAACTCCGGAAAAACTTACCGTTCGCGCGAGAAAGCACCTCGATATATATATAAAAAGGACGTCGGATGTCTCACTCCGCCCACGTCGTATCCCCCGCATGGCTTTATAATATATGCATTGAACGCGCGTGTTTGACAGAGACTTTCCGCACGTCGACGTTGGGCGCGCGGTTCATCGATAAACGTTTTTCGCACGCTCGGAAAAGGGAATATTATAGGCGAGACAGTGGTTTCTCCCGGGGACACCTCTCTTATTCGCTCCAATTCTCCCCGCGATTTTTCCCCGAGATTTTCACCGCGAACGTATTCCACGCTCTCCTCCCTTCGAACCTGTTATCGCCCTTATTTACATCTTTTAGAATCCGAAACCTACAATACCGGGGGGGCTGTGTGCTTCACGTTATTCTCCATCTACATATCTTTCATCTCGTAGCTATGTCGTTTCGAGCGTCTCCCTCGCGTAAGGTCAAAAGGATTGTTGTTGATAGCGTGCGAAGGAGAGAGAGAAAGAGAGAGAGAGAGAGAGGGAGAGAGATAAAAAGAGAAAGAATTGGAATTAAAAAGCTTTGTGAAAGTTAGCGCATGAAGACGTGTGCCTTTAACTTTGAACTCTCGACAGTTCTCTCTGACTTTCGACGAGAGAGCGAAGATATACCGGAATGAAGCTAAGATTATTGCAAAATGCGTGAGATGTTTTGCAGATCACGGAGTTTGCGCTTCGTTTCATCCTCTTTGTTAACGCGCGCCGGAGTAACGGAGAAGAGAGCCGTAGAGAGAACTTCTCCGCGATATTACGTAGAAGGGGTCGATAAATCCCGGGCGAGAGCTAAACTAATCGTATCGGAAAGTTACGGTAATCGTATTATATCTTACGTAATTTGTTTTCGCCGAAAGTACAGTATATCTCGACGGACTCTCCCAGGCAGAGATATGTACGAAACAAACGTCACTTCGCGTTCCGGTTCGCGCGCGCGTTACCTCCGGCGCGGAGCGGACGCGTTTCTTCCTTCTCTTCAGAACTTAGGGGTCGCGCGGATATCTCAATTATCTGTCCTTTTAATTCCTCTCTCTCTCTCTCTCTCTCTCTTTCTCTCTCTGCCTTTATCTCGTTATCTCGCTTAACGAAGGCGGTCCTTTCTCCATCCGCGAGACAAAGGGAGCCATCGTCCCTTCTAATTGAACCCGTCGTTGTCGTTTCGCCGTATGAAATTGGTCGTCGGGGAATCATAGCGCTCGACTGTATCGAGATGACAGGCACATCGAACAAAAACGCGACGTCGAAACGCACTGTGTTCGGACCGGCATTTGCACAAGTCGCTTAATTAACCGCTTAATTGCCGGGAGTAACCCCGACCAGATTACGCGACCTGAATCATTAATATAATTATGCCACATTCAAAGTTAACGTTCCGGCGCCTTTCTCGTCTCCGTTTCTGTACATCGGATTGATGTCTTCTGACTTCACTTTGACCGCGCGGGAATCCTTTTAAACCAAGCCGCAAAAAGACGACGGTGTCTTTAATTACGTGTTTTTGCAAATATAAGCGGAGCTTGAACGAGAAAGCTCGACGAGAAAAAGAGACAGACCCGAGCCCAGATGTGAACGAAAAGCAGATAAAAGGTCGTGCAATTATTTTTTGCGCGCGCGATATCCTTCTCTACGCTTTATGCTTCGAAATAATTTTGACGTGAACTCTCTCTCTGTGAACGCTAAAAAAAAAAAAAAAAAAACGCACAGGGAATAACCTCTCTCTCTCTCTCTCTCTCTGGAGTATACGTTGATCGAAATCGCTTTAATCGAAATAATTAAGATCCGCTTGCCTGCCTGGCGCAATAATTATTTCCGCGTTAGCACAGCCGGCAAGTGTGTGTAACGTTACAATATCAATTACCGTCTATTATTCCGGTTCGGATGTGTACGCGCATCGGTATAATAAGCATCGATCATATCCGCGCAAAATATATCCATCGTCGTATAATCTATCATTTAGCCAAGGTAAATGTGTTCCTTTTGTTGCGATTGCCGGCCGCACAGCCGGCCAAAAGTGCGTTTCAATTATCGCACCTGAGGGGTGGGGGGGGGGGGAAGAGGAGAGGCGATAAATCGTCGCGATCGCATTGTGCCGGGGCGCGCGATAACTTCATTAAATCGACATTTATCGCCGCCGCTCTCTCAGTGTATATTTATATTCGAGAGAGTTCGCATTAGAGTGTGTTTATTAATTTATCAATGACCTTGTATATAAACTGCCGCGCGAAGAGATGCTTCCCGCGATTTTACGATCGTAAATAAATATTGGTTTAAGTTAACGTTAGTTAACCCTTTATGGGCCGAATTTTTTTCTTAAATATCCCGAGTCGAAATTTAGCGTCTACATTGAACCTCAATTTTTGAAAAAAGAAAATTTCGGACGTATAGCAGCGTCAAAGTAGCATCTACTTTTTTTCTTACTCCTACTTTGAGCTTATCAGAGCTTATTTTGAGCCTATCAGAGTCTGCAATGCGCAGTCTGATCTGAGAATTAAATCCTACTTTAAAACTTTAGCGGGAAAAAAGGAAATTTCGGACGTATAGCAGCGTCAAAGTAGGATCTACTATCTCTTTTACTCCTACGTAAAAAAAGAAAACTTGAGGATCAATGTAGACGCTAAATTTCGACTCGGGATAACTTGCAAGGTATTTATTTTGACATTTCAGGTTGATGGTGCTGCCAACCGTCATCAATATTGTTATTGGTTATTTCAGAGGCATTATATAATTAAGACGTATACATCATCTTGTGAAAAAAACTAAAACTATTTGGTAAAATGTGGATATATTAGCTTGTGACTTGAAAGTTACATGGTCCCATAGAGAGTTAAGTTAACGCGAATGATAACACTCGCGAACTCGGAAAACATCAGCGCGGGGGATTGTACGCGTGTATTTAAAAAAAAAAAAAAAATGAGAGAGAAAAATTGTTTCTTTCTCGTTTATATGTTCGATTTATTTTATCCGCGTGTGATTTTCGTTCGAGAATTCAAATGGTTTTGAGAAAACGTTTCTCGCTCGTTTTACGTCCCCTCACGAATGGGCGAATATATATACGAAACGCGTTTCTCGATCTTGTCTAACGAGGGAAAACCGTCTTGGAATGCGAATTTTATTGAATCGCGCGCGGGAAAAAGAGAGAATTTTCCCGGTCTTTCGATTTTATATACATTCGCGTCTTATCTCTAATCGAGTCGTCGAAACGTTCGTGTTTTCGCGTGTTAATGCAGTTGAATCGCACGGACACACGTACTTCCGCGCGCATTCGGCCTCGCGACTGCGAAAGGGTGTGTTACCCACTTGCCTGGAGCGCGGCGCGTTGCCGTTCCGTGCATTTCCGCTTTATCGAAGCTGCTACAACAGAGTGCGCCGCGGTACCGCCGAAGCGGCGCGAGAGAACGACGATACTCTAACAATCGTTACGGTTGCGAGACCACGCGGAGCTTCGCGCGCCCGTGTTTTCTCTCGATATGCGCGGAGACTACTCGAACTATTTGCATGCATAGTGGCGTGCGCATAAATCCGGCAGGCAAAATGCGTTCAACGATACGACCGCGAACAAATGCCTCGGAAATGCGAAGTTAAATTCAGCCGGTTTTGAAGACTCGCGCGGTTCTTTTTTTTTTTTTTTTTTTTTTTACGCATTTTGCAGTCTGTAATTAAGATCGCTGTAATTGTAAGAGAGTATATGAAGTAAAGTGTTTTACTATATTTTACCGTAATTAATTCTAATTACAGAATATATCTAATTAGAGTCTGAAATTAGACATACGGTGTGTGAGTAACGATGCGCTCGACAAGAGACGATAATCGACTTCAAATGGAACTCTATAAGTTGAAAATTGTAATTTGTGGGAAGTTAGTTTGCAATTTTCGCGCGATGTTAAACATTTTGTGTGATGTCACAACGAGATTTTTTTTTTTAATCAAGCGAACAAATATTGATCCTACACTCGTTGCGCATCGTCAGAATTAAATTTACCGATATTGTTTTGTTTTATTTATTTATTTACGCCAAAGAGACAAATATTTCCGATATATCCGATCGATGGCGACGAAGAGACGCATTTACGGTAAACGCGAAGCGAGAGTGAATTCGATTATTTACCGTAGAGAAATTAACGCACACAACCTTTGAGGTTGATTATCGTTTGCTATCCGATATGAACAACAGATTTAACAGATGTGGAAATGGAAATCAGATATCCAAAGGTAGATTTTCGAGTGTACAATATGCGGTGAGTGTGCAACATCGTTGTTTTACACGATGAATGCGTGTGGGAAGGTGATGCGAAATTCAAGGTCGGCATTGAAGCGCGCGAATGTTGTACGGCACAAACTTACAATTCTCGGCAATAAACCGCGATAAAAATAATATATACATGTATAAAAACTGAACGTATCGCATCACATGTGTTATATTATTTAGAATAACAATATTTTAAGCTCGTCGGAATAAAAATTACAAAACATTCGCGGTCGGGAAAACAATGTTTTTTGCCGTACATTCGTAAACATAACAAAGAGGAGATACTTTGAGATGTCCATAAAAAGGATTCCAAGAACTGACATATTTCGGGAGAGAGAGAGAGAGAGAAAGAGAGAGAAAAAAACAGAAGCACACAAGAAGCCCGCAAAAGTTATAATGACAAGCATGTCCGCGAGTATCCGCGAGTCACTCGAAACTTTTGAATATCGAGTGTGTCCGCTTGACGTCTTCGTAACGGAAGGAACGAGCTACTACAATTTACCGGTGGAAATCGGACGGTCGCACACAGTCGGAAAGTTCCAGGATAACGATTTCCCGGGAACAGGACCAGAGAGAGTCCCTTTTTTTTTCCTCCTCCTGTCAGACGGCCGCCAAGCCAAACGGCCCGTTTCCATCCCTCTAAATTAAAGACGTTTGATTTTTGGATCGAGGAGAGAAAGAGAGAGAGACAGAGAGAGAAGCGGAAAGGAAGGATAAAGAGAAAGAAGATACGGGAGGTTTTACGTTTTCTTCCTTCGGAAGTAGTTACTCCGCCGATAGCTCAATAAAGTCCGCGGGAGCTCACCTCCGGGGAGATCTGATCCCAACTTTGGCGCATAAAGAAAACTTTGAGCGCGCGCGCGCTCGGGACTTTAAAAGATTATATTTTATAATCTAACGTTCCCAATTTCTGCGCGATTCAGAAACTCTCCTAATTTTCCGCGACGTAAATGCCGCGAAAATCGGAATCGCTGATCGCACGCGCGCGGGAAGAATATATTAACTTCGGACACGCGCGTTACAGGGGGATCTATGCGGGTTTTCTGTTTTTGTCGTCTCTCGCGCTTAATAAACTCAAAATTCAAATCAGCAAGTACTTGTAACATAAACGCAGCTGACGTTCTCTCGCAGCCTGCCATTACATCTTCTCTCGAAACGGCGAAACGTAATTCACACGGCGCAAAATCTCACTTACATTAACGACGGGTGTATTATTCACGTCGTTTTGCCAATATCAAGTTAAAGCCGATACCCCGAGTACGAGTTGAGTAACAATATTTGATAATAGTTCCCAAGCCGATGATTAAATTCGTAATGTGCTTGCTCTTCCACCGACGTGCTCGCAGCAACGGGCGTTTGTTGGAAGACGGTTGCGGTTGCAACTAGAGCGATATATATTGCAAAACATAAAAGTTACACGCGCGTATATATACTATATACGGTGCGAATGATAAGGCCGCGCGGGGCATGCATATTCATCGAACTTATTTTACGACGCGGAAACTACTTCATCGTAATTTATGCAGAAATGCAGATGGCAGTGAGGAACGAAATACACAGTGGTAAAGGACTAGATTGGTTTAGATAGGACGAACTCGGGCGAGCTCGATCCCGAATTCTATACGCGCTCGGGAACGAGAAGATCCGCTTCTCTTAAAATTCACGCTGATATATTTGAAAACAAAAAAAACAAAAAAAAAACAAAAAAAAACACCGCATATAACAGACGAAAAATATATGTTCGAATGTATGTATTGAAAAACATGTACGTATATTTGTGAAAAATAATTTTTTGGGGGGTTTTGGCGCAAAATGCGCTCGCTCGGATGTTTCTTCGATCGGAAGTTTTTGTCTCGAAAGAAATCTATTTCTGCTTAAATATCGCGTGACAATTTACGTGCACACGGTATTCGGCCGATCTGAATTAAGATTGATGATTCGGAATATAAAACGATTTTGTATTAAAAAACGCTTAAAAAGGTTCGATAAAAATCTCTCTCGACTTTTATTTTTAGATCGCGCTGCTACCACCTTTACCATCGCGCATGATTAATTCGTGGAACGTAAAATCGTATTACTCTACTTCGTGTTCTTGTGGGAGTGTGCGGAATAATTTAATGAGGAGAGAATTTCCAGTCGCGCTTCCGCACGAAAAACACTGTGATCGTAGTTATAGTTTCGTCGCCGCGATTCCCGAGGACTTGTCCCGAGCCAATGTATATACTTTTCGCTCGTGCGCGAAGCCGACAAGGCAGCGAGAGGGCAAAGTAAAAAAACAAAAAAAAAAAAAGGATCGAGCAGATAGAGAGAGAAAGAGAGAAAAAAAGAGAGAGAGAGAGAGAAAGAGAGAGAATTTCTCGCGCTCGAATAATTGAAATTTCACGGCGGACATTATCGATCTCGGATAACGCCGCGGCAAAAGAACCTTATTCGGGATTCCGTTTCACCTCCGAGCTATTCGATTAAGTATAGAGAGCCCCGTTAGCGTGACCTGTGGAAACAAACACGCCGTGTGTAACGGAAAAGCCAGAGTGTTCGCGAGCGTCGTGAAATTTTGACGAGGGCTGGGCCAAAAGAGGAAGAGAAAGAGAGAGAGAGAGAGAGAGAGAGAGAGAGAGAGAGAGAGAGAGAGAGAGAGAGAGAGAGAGAGGAAGAGAGAAAGAGAGAAAGTACCACGAGAGAACCGGCGTCATAAAGCCACTGCCGAAAAGTCGCCGGAAAAATCACGCTCTTTCAGCGGAAGCCGCGCGGCGACGTTACCGTAAGCGGTGGAAGGAAGCCGAAGAGAAGGGTCATAGTGGCTTAGACGTGCAATTTTTCAGAAGCGTCCCCAACGACGACGACAGTGGGCGAGAGACACAGAGGAAGAGAGACAGACAGAGACGGATAGACGCGGGGGAAAACGCGCGCGCGCGGAGAACCGGAGATGGAGAGGGTGGAAACGACGCGGTCGTAACAGTAATATCGCGGTACGAAAGAGAAGCTGCTGCCGCTCACCCTCTCTCACCCCCCTCCCCCCGACCACCACTCCCAGGAAGTAACAAGAAAATAATAGAAACGTGCGGCGCGCGTCAGTATAAACCAAGAATAATGTGAGCTTCGCGCGCGCCTTAGGGATACACGGATTACGACGTGGGCTTCCTTTCGGCGGGAGTTCATGCGGGAGATCACCCTTTTCTTATCTCGTCGTCGACGAGACGATATCTCTTTCCTCTCTCTCTCTCTCTTCCCCCGTTCGGAGCGTATCTCGTTGACCCAAATGCGTCCGCGTTTAATATCGCCTCGTATGACAGAAGAGGGCGACACACAAAGCTCACCGCGCGTTTCAGTCACAAGCACACTTCGGCTCCAATTACCGGATGTGGTAACGCGTGGTGTATAGAAATTGTTCCCAGCTTCATTTTTTTTCCTTCGTCCGAAATTAGTAACAATTTCGTACGCTGATCCGCATCGGAAAAATGTGGAAGAGATATATAAGAAATAACGTCGCGTCGCGCGACAATATGTCACATTTGCATAACGCCGCGTTAAGCTAAAAAACCTTGAAAAAGCGGGACAAGGAGAAGCGTGCGCCACCGTTTTTGTTTTGTCGCTCTCTTCGGCGTATCGTAACCTAACCTAATCGAGAGTTTCAAACAAAAAGTCGTGCGTGCGTCGCTCAGTGTTTCATATAAAACGAAAAGAATATCCAATCAGGAAAAGAGAGTATAAATAATCACAATCGATTCTCTCGATATTGATTGTCGCCACTTTTATCTCGATGCTGATTGAATGTCGTTTCTCGAACGTGTTTCTCGATTTATGTCGTACGAATCGAGAGGCACGATAATGCCTTTTATACGCGAAATTCATGCGATTGAGAAGAGTGAGGAGATTTTCATGGAACAATATCTCAAAATCTGACTGAATCGATCACTTCCGTTTCAGTCTCAATCGCTTCAGAAGAAAACACTAAAAAAACAGAATATTTTTGCGTTTTTTGAAGTCACGTGACAGGGAGGAGTGAAAAAACAACACGCGACTAAAGTCACGTGACTGTATTTTAGTCACGTGTCTTTAAAAACGTGACCAAAGCAAGGTCACGTCAAAAGGGAAAGAGTAAAAAACACCACGTGACTTTACTTTAGCAGAAAAAAACTAAAAACGTCATGTGACAGGGAAAACGTGACGAAAGTGAAGTCACGTGATAGGGAGGAGTGAAAAAACAACACGTGATTAAAGTGAAGTCACGTGACAGGGAGGAGTGGGAAAACAACACGTAACTAAAGTCACGTGACTAAAGTACGGTCACGTGATTTTAGTCACGTGTTGTTTTTTTCACTTCTCTTTCTCACTATTTTTCGAGTGTAATTTTCGTGCGTTATTTCTGACATCTCATATAGGTATGTACACAGCGCGTCATTGAATCGCGGACTAAGTGCGGGATCGGAGGGCAAGCGGGGCGGTTGTTCGCCAACAAGCGCCGTACGAATCGTACGGCCCGCTTGCCCTCTGATCCCCGCACCTATTCCGCGATTCAGTGATGAGCTATGTACATCGTGTGTATAATTAAATGGTTCGTAAGTATATACCAGCTGTCATTGCGGTGACGGGTTGTGTTCACTGACACAACGCGTTAAAATAAAAACAGTAATAGCGTGCGCGTAGCTCGCGCCTTGTGTTAGTAAAAACAAAAACTGTTTTACCTGAAATTAAAACCCTCGTCGTTCGTAACCAAACCTGACAGAGAACATACTTTAAACACCGTCAGCAAAAAAGAAACAAACGTTGATTTCAATTCGAATATATATGAGCAAGATTCTGAGCGAGATTAGACTATTGTGTCGCTACGCGTTCAACTAATCGATCACAAAAATGTCCATATTGTTCTCGTCGTGTTTCTCGCAAAGTTCTCGTTAAAATTTCCGATTTCATCGAATAAGCGTCCGGTTTCGATCATCTCCGCAAACTCTCTGTCAAACAATCTATTCTGCTTCTGTTACTTAATCGAATGGCGCGTCTGCGCGAGAAGAACGATTTTCCAAGCGTGAAGTTGAAACGTTCACGCGCAGTTGGCGAAGTCTGTGTTTCCACAGACGAGAAAAGAAGCTCTCTCTCTCTCTCTCCGTTTTTCGCGGATTTTTGATCCGCTGCTCCGTTTAAAACCGGAACGCATCATCAAAAGCGCCGCGGTTTATCGCGGTCAAGGCTTTACACACAGAACGGAGGACTTCTCGTCGAGGACTGAATGGGCACATATTTCGCCGATTGCCCGGGAGCTTTGTTAAAAAACTTCGAGAAAGAAAGAGCGGGCGAGAGGAGAGAGCGCGGGAGAGGAGGTGCAAAGAGAAGAGTACGTGAGAAGATTCGGGAGAGAAAGCGCGCGCGTTATATCGTCCGCCGAAAGCTAGCGCGAATGCCACCGTATGCTCAGGGAGGGGGCAAGGAAACGCGCTGGAAAAAACGCGACAGTGCGGTGCGAGCCTCGGCACTCGCATTAAAATTGCTGCACCGTTTCCGCAAGGGCGGTGGGACAACACTTTTACCGGCGATGCCTTTTATCGCCGCGTGCTTCGGCGACGGGGGGTGAGGAAGCGGAGCGGGTGTCGAGCGGGCGAATTTCGCGACCGAGAAAGAGAGAGAGAATTGGAAAATCGGTCACGGAGCGAACCGGGCGCGAGGAGAGTTGGTTTAGAAGAGCGCGAGTGTGCGTTTGTTGCTGATTAAGAAAAAAAAGAAACAAAAGAGACAGAGTGGAGGACAGAGGGTAAAATTTCGGGAAAAAGAAGAAAAGAAAGAAAGGGAAAACCCTTTTTAAAGGGAGGGACGCGGGTAAAAAAGAGCATGAGACAAGAGCGCGGATAAATGGTCAAATGACCACGGAGGCTTAACTCGCGCGCACACTCTTTTCCGCGTGGAGGACCGTAAACGCCGATATTTAGGGGATGTTTTTGCCGTGTACATTGTGTGCGGTTGGAGAGCGAAAATGGGGACGGACGGTGACATTTTTTTTCCGCGCTATTTTTCCGCGCGCGCACTTTCTCTCTCTCTCTCTCTCTTTCTCTCTGTCCCTCTCTATTATGCAAGAGTGAGAGGGAAAGAGAAAAAAAAAGAGCGGGGTGGGAATATAACGACGCGCCCCTGTGATCCATCCGCGGTTTACGGCCGTACGTCGGACGCGGCACCGGGATACTCCGTTGGTGTAATTATTAATGAAGAACAACGACGACGCAACGGGCGATAAAACTTTCGACCTTACGTCGTAGAACGGATTTACGTCCCGCCGGGCCGGCGGTGATTGTAAATCGCCGGACCCTGCGTAATTGTTCACGAGAGCGGCTCGTTCCGCCAGGACGAGCTGCCGCCGCGTTTGCCGCTCTTTTAAGCGTCTGGACCGTATAATAATTTTGTACGTCGTATAACGCTCTTTTTCACCGTCGTTACTATGCGGCTTCACGTGCTCGCACGAGGTCTTTTATTTTTTTNTTTTTNTTTTNTTTTNTTNTTTTTTTTTTTTTTTTTTTAGAAGCAACAAAAGCATATGTTATAAATTCGTTCCTTTTTGGAAGGTGCTTTCTCTGTCGTCGAATCTCAAAAATTAAAAAAAAATTATCCGAAACGACAGTGGAACTTTTTCAAATTTATACATTTTGAAAAAGTTACATAGTTACATTTTTTTCGAAGAGAAGAAACGTTAGAGAAAATTTTACAAAAATGCGAAAATGAAGAGAGTGCGGATTTTACGCTGAGAATTTGCGCACTTCTTACAACAAATTTTTAATCTCTCCTGTATTTTTTATACAGGTATTTACGGTACCTTCGTAAATATATGTATATAGAATACGTGTGTGCGACGGAGAGTGTTTAAAGAGGCGAGAAATACGACACGCCCGCGCGTCGGAGTCAATTACATGTAAATTGAACTTTAAGTTCGGCTTTTCATTCGGATGTTCCGTCCGCCCTCACGGCGCTATACTACGTACACAACCTATATGTTTCTCTAACGCCTCTCAAATTCGCATAAACTCCAAAGTCAAATATCCACTTATAATAGAATGCAGTTTGCAGAAACCTCTCTATGTATTTGCGACGAAAAGTTTGGATCGAAACGTGCAGATAATTCTTTCGCGACTTCCAATCCAAAACGTGAAGTTAATTAAGTATTTTATATCGTATTGCATTTAACCTTTCGTGGACAGACTTCAAAACGGTCTACTAGTTGAACAGACTGGGTCTGTGAGACCCACGCGACCTTAAAAAAAGACCTTTTTTCCGCGAAAGATCAATATTTTTTTCGATTTGTTTTTGTTTTTGAATCGAAAGTTTGAACAATTTTCCGTCGAACAAAAAAAAAAAAAATTGACAAAATTTCTAGGATTTTCGAAGATGCAAGTTCAATTTTACTAGAGACAGCGGTTTGAAATCTTTGGGTGGGTCTGGGAGACCCAGTCTGTCCACGGAAGGTTAACTGCAAAATAACTCACCACCGAGAACACTGCGATGAAGTGCAGAAAAAAACACTCATGTGTGCGCGTATTACGTTTAATTATTAATAAAGATCGCTTACATACGAACACAAGACGACATTTAATTCGATATGTCGTCGCTGATGACGAGCGTTCGACGTTTCCGCTGTCTGGCTCTGCAAGAGTCGCGACATATGCATATGAAGGCCGGGCGCGCGCGCGCGCGCGCTTATACGTTCTCTAAGAAGATAGACGGATGCGTACTTCGAGCGCTACCTGTGCTTTGCAAATTACAGAAACGAAGTGCATGCAGCCAAATGCAGCTTGCACTTAATCGTGACTTCAGTGCACTCTCGGTTACATAATTGATTTCCATGAATAATTCTGGAGTGAAATGTCACTGAATTCCGAGACGAAAAGCGACGAGAGCGGATGAGAGAAATATGCTCGGTGAAGTGACATTGGGTTGAAATTAATTACGATAAGAACACGCGCGCAGAGAGAGCGCGCGTTATAAATACTTAAAAAAAAAAAAAAAAAAAAAAATCAGACGAAACGCACAGACGTTTCAGAAAAAAAAAAAAAACCATCAAGATGGGCTTACACGCGCGAACGTTGCTGCAATAAATGGCCTAATTTCCCAAGTCGAAATTTAGCGTCTACCTCAATTTTTGAAAAAAGGAAATTTCGGACGTATAGCAGCGTCAAAGTAGCATCTACTTTTTTTCTTACTCCTACTTTGAGCCTATCAGAGCCTGCAATGCGCAGTCCGATCTGAGAATTGAACCCTACTTTAAAACTTTAGCAGGAAAAAAGGAAATTTCGGACGTATAGCAGCGTCAAAGTAGGATCTACTTTCTCTCTCACTCCTACATAAAAAAAGAGGAATTGAGGTTCAATGTGGACGCTAAATTTCGACTCGGGATAGGACATAGCGTACACGTTTGTTTCGAGATGTTTCCATAAAACTATCGTGCGTTACGGGCGTTGTAAGAAGCAACTTTGCCGAACTTAAACGCCCTTAACGAGCGTTCGAGTTCTCTCGATTATTGCCGAAAAAGTTTTCCTCGGTGCCGCGCCAATTTCGCGCGGTTCAACTCGTCTAATTATCCCATTTGGATTACCCGACCGCCGTAACTTGCCAACTCGAACCACCGCGCGCGAAGGACGGCGTGCCAGATTGAAAGGACGATAGGAAATCCTACGCATTATCAGAGGAGAACGACTTGTTTTCCCTTGGATGGCACTCACTTTCGGAACAAAGAAGATTGGAGAAGGTGAATCGTTGTTCGTAACAACCGACCGTCATTGATGTAACGAAGCGATTAGTTCTAACGCGAGAGAGAGAGTTTTATGGATATGTTTCCTTTCCTAAATTTGTTTATCTTCCTTTCTCTCTCTCTCTCTCTCTCAGTATTAAATATTTCCAAAAAAGTAAGACGACAAAGATGAGTACCTACATCCAAACGTCCCGGACGCAAAGAAGACCGCGGTCGATAGAAGCGCGTTTCGCGCGCCGAGAAAAAAAAAAAACCATCTGCTGTCGAGAAAGTTATACGCGGGATGATTTCGCAAAAACGTTAAATAAACCAACAACAAGTACCTACCGCGAAAAAATACTACTGTATACAATTAATCGCAAAGAGAGTTAAATTATTAAAGCTAGAGAGGCAGGAAGATAAATGGCGGAGGGAGAGTTTTCGCGCGGCTGCGGTTTCGCGGAATCATCGCGACCGCGATGAGAAGGCAGGCCCCCCCGTCTGTCGGCCCCCGTACAACGTCGCATCGTCGACGAAGAAATAGCGACCCTCCGCGCGCGACTGCGGCAGTCTCTGCCGCGCGCGCGGAGTATATCCCTTCCAGTATCTTCTCGACAAAGTACACACACACACACACACACACACACGGCCAAGTCCCGGGGTGGGTCGTGGCTGGCTTAAAGCTTCCGAAGGGAGGAAGGGGGGGGGGCCGAGCTTTCTCTCATTCTAACCCGCACGCTCGCTCTCACCCGGATTGCCTCAACCTGGTGCCCGCAGCATCCTTGTTTCGCCTTCGTCTATTTTCCCGCGCGTCTCTCTTACACACGCGCTTTTATAGTCGCCCTCCTCCACGAGTGCGCGCAATATCCGCGTGTGCGTTCGCTGTGATTGCGCGCAGCATCCTCGCCCCCCCCCCCCCCCCGCGTCCGGCCGCGCTAAACGCGCGAAGAGAGAGTGAAGGTCCGACGAGGCAAAAAGCGTGTTTATACAGCACAAAGTGACGTGTATTTATACACGGTATTTGCATACGTCCGTCCGTAGAGTGTTTCGGCGGGTCTCACACGTTCAACCTTTTCTTCCAGTAAATTTGCAACGAAGAAGATTGTGTTCGTACGACGCATTGTCAAGTGTTCGCACAATGTATCGGACGCGGCGTAGTTGTTGGCGTCTTATACGTCGAAAGGCATTAGTCCGATTAATCCGGTTTGCAGTAAGAAGAAGAAACTATCTTGCAAGTGTGAGACGCGGTGTATATGCAAATACACACACGCTCGAGCGTTCGCCGGTCGTTCGATTACTACAATCGCTCGCACAGTCGTCTCACGCGACGACGACAACGACGACGACTACTACTACTACGTTCTCTTTTCGGAAATGATTTCCACCCGATGGTTCTCGCCGGTCTGAAAGGATTTCAACCTGATTTCCGAGAACAGTCAGAACTCGTCGTACATTTCACCATTCGCTCCCCCGGCCGTTGCGCATTCGCTTAAGCAAAAAAGGAAATTTCGCGAGAAATACGCGAACGCGTTGATAAGGGCGAATTCACACACAGCAATGTAGAAGTCATCGGGCGTTTTTTTTCTCTCCTCTCTCCTTTTTCCGCTCTCTCTCTCTCTCTCCCTTTCGTCGTTTTCCGCTGCGCGACAAGAGAGAGTGTATAATCCGACGAGTGTAAAGTTGGATCAGTAATTTCCGCATCGCGACGCGAAACCGTTCTATTTGGAATGTCGAACGGGAGTCTCCGCTTTTACATCGCCGTTTTAAATCGAGACGATGTGTCGCACAATGGTCTCTCGACGTGATCGTCGCCTCGAGAACGTTATTTTTGGGGAGAAAGGGGAGAGGGAGAGGTTCTGGAGGAAAAGCGCTTTCCGCGAACTCTCTCTCCGGAATTAATGCGAAGGAACATTTTCCGCAAGCGTGCGATATCGTCGCCAAGCAATTACTTAACGTTTCGCGGAGGTAAGCCGTTTCGCGCTCCTCTCGTCAGCTCCTTCTGATCGCGCGTTTTCCATACATCGCGTATTATCGCACTATGCGCGTCTAATAGTTATATACTATATTCGTTCGTTTTTTCTCGATCTCCCGCGAATCTCCCCGCGGCGCAGCGCGATTGTATTTTTACAGATTCGTTCTAATGAGAAAAAATATCGCAGACAAAATTCCCGGTTGGAAAATGCGCGAATTATAATTTTTCGAAATAATCTCGTGTGCGTTCTGATTTTTTGCAGATATAAGCGGATAAACGCTCGTGATTCATTGTCTCTGCTTGATATTTTTTATTTTTTTTTGTTTTTTTTAATAAGCACAGAAAGAATATTTTGCCGGAGATGCACAAAGAGAAAAAAAAAGAACAGAAATTTCGTCTACATGCGCGCGCGCGCTCGCGCGCTGGATCAAACCTGCGTACGAAAATCATAGATCAACGTAAAAATTTTCGAGGCGAGTATATAATTTGAAACGTTGCAGAGTGATCTCTGCTAAATTATTCGTGAGCTTTCGGGTTTAAACATTAATTTAGCGAGAAAGTTACACTACGCAGAAACGCGCGCGCCGTGTTTCAGAAATTCATGAAAAGCGCGAATCAAATTATCTCGCTGTCAGTACGCGCTTAATTATTTCTCCATTTCTGTGTCTTCTGAAATATTTTCGGAATGACGGATCGATCGCGCGAATGACGGTTTTATATATATATATATTTGAAAATTTTACGCTCCTCTCTGAGAAATCGCGACGCGCGCGCGATATAATCGATATTGTATCCGTCAAGCGACCTATCCGATTTTGTCTGTGTAACATTAATTTTGACTGTGTAAAAATACAAAACTAAACTTTGTGCTTCAACATCGGTAGGAAACTTGATATTTCTCCGTTGATGTATTATTTTACAAATTACTCATCTCTCACGCGCTTTCCATCGATCAAGTTGGAACAGCTCAAATGCCGCCGTTTGATCCGTACACGTGTGTGTGCATATATTGCTAAGTACTAACATTTATACGGCAACTGTTCAAATGTCGTTCTTTAAATCGCACACCCAGAGATTTTTACATATTTAAATTTTTAACTAAAATAATTAAACAATAATGTAAATATTACGAGACCGCGCGTACGTATCGACAAAAAATTTTTTACAGACACCGCAACAACGCAGAATTGTGGTGTGTATTCTGTGTGCTGCATAAAAAATGTTAACATTTTGCGCGCCCTTTCTACGATACACGCGAAATTACTTCAATATAAATTCACAATTGCGAAAATCTACCGGATAAAGTGCGCGAGCCATCACAAAAGACGATATTACATTGCCGTAGTTACAGACGTAATAACGCGTACGTTCATCCCCAAGTCGACATAGGGTATATGCAACGCGGTGAGTCTCCGGTTAACGACGTGCCGTGGCGGCTTTGCACTTCGTGCCCGGGCAATTGTTAACGATGACACCGACCGGCTCGGTTACAGTCGAAATAATTCACGCGCTCCTATAACCGCCGTCACGTATCCTAACAAACGTGAACGCGAGTAGGCAGTCGATGTAAACACACCGTGAGCCGTCGTAGTAGTAGTCGACGTCGACGTCGTCGTCGTCGTCGTCGTCGTCGTCGTCGTCGCCGTCGTCGTCGTCGTCGTCTCGGCGCGGATCGATACCTCCGCCCTAGCCTTCACCTGTCCCATCCCGTCCTTCACCCGTCGCACACCCTTTCCCGTCCTCTGCCACTCGACGTCGCTAACGTTTCATGCACCGTGGCTCGGTGATCATCTTTTGAGCGTGGCGGTCAAATTACAAAGGATTTTCCGGAACATGGATGTCGGTTAAGGGACACGAGAGGACGGATTAGATGTTGCCCGGGCTTGTATTGAATTTACGATCAAATCACCTTTCGTTCTTTTTATAACGCCGACAAAGTTTTTTTCAAACGTCCTCTTTTTCCGATACGACAGCTGCGCTTTTTCTTTTCGGTCGAGCGATTGGTCCGTTAATATCTCGTTAACCCTTAACTTATTCAGGATCGACCGGACGTCAATCGTCAGGGTTGTCCTCCATAATACTCGAATGAGGATCACCGAGTCTCATTTATTACACCGGTGTGTTCACGAACGTGACGGATCATCACGTAGATGCAAAGCTACTAGACTGTGTACTTACAGCGGGATCAGGGCGGCTGCTTCCGCTCTACGGAGATTGTACGTGTAGCAGGGAGAGAGGAAGGAGAAACAGAGAGAAACAGAGAGAGAGAGAGAGAGAGACAGTCTAGTATCTTCTGCCCATAAGGTTTCGAGGTACACTTGGGGGAACCCTGAGGAAGCCACCGGTAATGGCCGAACCGTCGACAGGGTAATTTGTGAATCGCTGCCGGAGGATATATACGAACGTGACTTCTTATCGAAACCCCTCTATTCCTTAAACGAAACCCTTAGGTGTCACACGCGCGTGCGCGAACGCGTCAAAGGAAGATACGAGGAACTTGGGAGCGAAGTGCGGAAAAGAATTCAGTCTCCGATCTGAGATAAATGGGAAAATTTATGAGTTTAGCCGAGATGAGATCTTTCTTCCCGTCAACGCGCGCGCGCGCGCGACAGTCTTCGGATGTTCCGCGTTATCGCGCGCGTTCGATTCGATCGAGATGTTCGTACACGCGCCTCGATTTTGCTCGTTCAAATCCTATTGTAATGTAAATAAATGTGCGTGAACAAGGTGAAGATAAAGAAAACGCGACAGAGAAGAATCTTTAAAAAAAAATCTCTGTCAATCGTGATTTATTTTTGACTCGTTTTTGGACGTGCGTTGTTTTCCGTGAGATCTAATTTTTTGAATTAATTTTCTCGAAAAAGTAATTAGGATATTTTTTTAATTACAATGAGAGATTATACTTTTTTTTTTTTTGCAAACAAATACCGAAATGAAATATCACCTCGAACTCTCTTTTAATCCCGACACCGATTTTCCGCTCCGCCCGATTTTGATGCTCCTCCATGCAATATTTATGCGTATCGAATTCGAACCCACGAATTCTCATACATACCCTCGACGGGTTTCCTATCATTCTTTGCGTATACGACACGTCAATAAACCATCCAAAAATGTGACACAGAAGCATTTTAACGAAGGCAAACGACCACCTACGCGGTTATGCATAAATAACAAGAACGACAAATTCGAAATGAATTGCGAAATTTAATATTTTACAACGTTACAAGATTTTCCTTCCTCCTCTCTCCCTCCCTTTTTATTTAGCGATTTATTTGAATTTTGCATGCCTATCTCCCGTTTTGTAGCGCGCTGCTTGATCCTCCTCGGTGATCACGTCGCCACGTTTGTAGTCAGGCGTATGTGCGTATGTGTGTGTGTATGGACGTAGTGAAGGTAGCTGAAGGATATGGTGTGTGCTCGGACCAGTAATCAAGGTGCAGCTTAGAGCTGATTAATTGAAGTGAACGCCGGCTCGGGGGCGTGACGAAGATATCCTTAAATCACAAAGCACGCGCCATTTAAATCCCCCTTTCTCTCCTTCTCTTGTAAAGCAAGAGCGGCAAATATGTACACATGATAGCGTACCTGTATGTACGTACGTATATATGTATATATATATATCTCGACGTTTATATGACGAGAAATGGATGCCGATATACTGTAGTCGCACGGACGATATAGAATCGCTGCACCTTTGAAAATAACCGACGAAAGTCGATTATGCGCAACCAAATCGACAGACATGCATTATCATCGAATCGACCCGACCGATGTATTTCATTTTTGAAACACAATCGATGCGAATTCACTCCTACCGCAGCGTGCATGCTAAATTCAAGAGTCCGTACGTGCTCGCGACGATAACATCGCGATAATTTCCTTCGACGCGAAGCAGCGAAGCTACTCCCATTTAATTATGGTTAACGAGGACATCTGTTGCGAGAGAGAAATGCGATATCGAACTTAATCCGAGAGAGAGAAAGAGACAGAGAAACAGAGAAAGAAATTTATCTGAATGGCGTTTTTTTAATTAAAATTTTATAATACATACCTCAAAAACTCCCTTGTGCTGAATAATATTATATTTTATAGGATTCAATAATTTTATGGAAAAATTAATGCAAGATAATTCTGCGGCCGAACTTTTAAATTTCTTTCATTTGTGTCTCTTGACAAATTTTAATAATTTTTTAATTTGACGTTTGATACATTGCTTGGCGCGCGTGAGATATGTAACTCACGAGATCATTTCCGAGCTGTCCCTTCTACTCTCTCTACATATATATATATATATATATATATATATATGTTGAACAATTCTTTCTTTGTTTCTTATTACTCACTTATTTTTATTTTTATTTTTTTGTTTCTTTTATTTTTATTTTTTGCTATATTTGTATATATTTTTGTATTATCTGTATTTTGCTTGTTAACTTTGCGCTTGAGGGGAAATCTTCCCGGAACGTCTTATAAATAAACCGACTATCTATCTGTATCTTACGATCCCTTTTTAATTCAACATTAAATTAATCTCCTTGGAGTAGTGTTGCACTGCGAGATACTATCGCTGCGTATTCCTCACATTTCGGTCGGAGTCCGGCGGTCGATGGTATCGCGCGGCGCGCGCTAGTTTCCCGGCTATTTTAGCGGTGGTAAAAGCAAGAAAAATGACTGTCTTATCGTCGTAACGTGATATTGTGAAAAGCATAACCACACGCGCTTCTCTCCAGCCGGCGCTATATTACGGTATAATGTATTACTTTACGCTGTAATATTTTAAGTGGCGCGCTGAGTGTGGGGGGACGACGGTTGCACTCGTCTACCGATCTTTCTACGTGTGCAAAAGCGCGTTATCTTAATGGCAGCGACGTTAATTTTTCATAAAGCGTATGTGACAATCATAGACCGAAGCGATGTGTGTGTGTGTGTGTGTGTGTGTGTGTGTGTGTGTGCAGCTGTGCAGAGAGCGGTGTGAGTTCTCGCGGTCGACAAAAAAAAAAAAAAAAACCTGCCGCAAAAGTTTGGCACGGATTTACCGTCGCTCGCCCCGAATTGCGAGGAGATGCGGAAGGGGAGGAAGGTTGCTCCAATTTCCAGATACGCACATCTGCGCGCGCTCGCAGTTACCGCTAAACTTGCACGAGAGGATATAACGCGCATACATATACGTTACAAACAAATTAAAACCATTTATACCACCCGACAATCTTTTCAAAAACACTTTTGGTCCTTTTACACGCGCGAATCAAAATATTTCCCATCAATACACGCCGGTCACAGAGGATGCGATATAATAATTGCGAATTGGTGTGTGTGTGTGTGTACGTGCGAATATGTGTATATGTGTAAAATATTTTCCGCAAAACAATCGGTCTCTTGTATTTCGCCGAAGTGTTCTCCGATCGATCGGAAGTAGCGTTTCATCGACTCGTAAAATAAACAAATAGATAAAAAGGATAATCGCGTTTGTAACGATATACGTATTGCGCGATATTGTACGAAAGATCGTCACGCCCTTTTCAAATTGCGAATTTTTTGACGGATGCAATATTACTTGAACCCGTTTTACTCATGAATATGTATACACTCAAGAGTAAAAAAAAAAAAAAAAAAAAAAAAAAAAAAAAAGAAAGAAAGAAAGATCAAAACAGACCGGCGTTAAAAGCGGTGAAAATATTGCGGTTTCAGCGCGCGCGGCACGCAAATGTATGACGATACGAAACGAAATAATCACGATGCGACGCGACGAGACGGCGCGGGATGCAAGAAAACGAGGCAAACAAGGCGCGCACCGCGTTGCTGCTGTCGCTGCGGTTTAAACCCGGGACTCTCTCGCATCGCCAATCGCTGACGCTCAAGCGCACCCGAGCACGTACGAAATTCTCCTCGCATTCCAATTTCTAAGTTTCTCTCTCACGAAGGATACAAAACTCATTTGCGTAGTAATTAAGAATTTACCGCACTCTGAATATATCCCCAGGATGGCGATAAGTCGGACGAGAACGTCGCAGCGGCGCGTCGCGCGCGCGCAAACTCGACCTCGGCTCGGTACCAGTGTATAAACGATTTTTTGACAATTAGTGTTTCTGGAACATCTCGGTCGCGCAAAAAAACATTTTGCAAAAACATCGCGCCGTTCTTGTTTCGCGCTTGTCTTTTTATTTATGCAACGCAACCGAAAAACCAATAACGCGGCGCGAAACACGGCGCTGATTTGAGATTCAATCGTGAAATCGTCGCGTTTCAATCTATCTATTTTCAAAATAATAAGTTCTCTTCGCGTATCTGCATTTTACAAAATAGTTCGTTTTTGAAACAATTTATCAATTGATGTTATTAATATTTACAAGTAAATGTACGAAACTGAGATCTCGCGCAAATGTCAAAAAAGAATTTCGATAAAATTAGACTACGCAGAAATGATGTTATGAAAGTAAGTTTATATTTACTCGCGCGGAGCGAGAGAAATGTTATTTCGTGTATAGAACAGAATATATTTCCGTGAGAACTAGAATGTATTTCTGTGTGTTTATAGAAATGTCGGCGAAATAACGAATGAGAGTACGATAAACAAAAAAAATAAAAAATAAAAAATAAAATAAATAAATAACTTCTGAGATATCACATGTGTATATCTGCTTTCTCTTTTTTTCTCCGTCGGCATTCTCACAATTTGATTTATGCGGCAAAAGAAGAGAGCGCGCCCCAATGATTGGATCGATATCTTGATTAAAAATTTTCTGTAAGGTATCGATTATGTGGAATCGAGTTTTAGGATCCGATTAAATAGGTCGATGTTAATGAATAGGAGATGACAAGGTAGAGAGAAGAGCGACGCGCGTAAATCTCTCCAATAGGCCGCATGTGTGTGTGTGTGTATCGTCGACGGAATTGAAACGTCGCAATACCCTCTGATGTTGCCGGCTTGTTGTCGTGCTTGATTACGGGCGTAAATGAGCTAATCGAGAAACCCGCTTGTTAAAATACCGAATAAAATATTTGAGAGATTAGACGGAAAAAAAATAACAAAATAAAATTAATAACTTGCGTATTTTTCCGCGATCTTCTTTAAAGCAATAAAAAGAAGATTACACGTGTATACATGCGTAATCTTAATAATACTACACGCTTTTCATGCTATGACATATTTACTGACCTGTGCTCGTAATTATTTTATACCGTTTTGTGCAATTTATAAACAAAAGTTATAATTAATAAGATTAAAGTTTCACGCCTGTGTGTGTGTGTGTATTGCTCCCCTCACGTATATAAATGAGGAATAATAAATTTATAGCGCTTTCTATTAGTGTGGTATTAGCTAAATCAATATTCAATAATTAACCTGTCGTTAATTTTTTGTTAGCTAAATGAAAAAGAGAGAGAGAGTGAGAGAGAAAACAAAAAGAAAGAGTTTAATAAATACTGCGCATATCGAGTGCAACTCGCAAATAATGTATAAAAACATCTTGTTAAAGTTTATTGTTCGAAACAAATCCAGAGAAGAAGAAAACCTTTCTCGACGCTAATTCAACAGTCGTCCAAGTGTCGCGGCGAGTGACATATCGTCGCAAGTCGCATAGTCGATAGAGGGTTAAAAGTCACGTGCCTTCGTTTCAAGCACTTTCGAACGGCCGGCGGGTGTTAACCTCGTCACTTTCAAACGTCAGATAGTAAACCGACGAACCAAGTGTCTACTCTTGGAAAATGGGGCAGCCTCCGAAATCACGGAGTATTCTCGTTGGATGGTCTCACGGCGAGAAAATTTCCTTTCGTTGGATTTATGTTACCGCCATTGTTCGCGGTATCTGAGCGACGAGCCGAGAGACGCGCTGTTGGTACAAAGCTCTTTCTCTTACTCTCTCATCCTTTCTCTCTCTCTCTCTCTCTCTCTCTCTCTCTCTCTCTCTCTCTTTCTTGTTCCTTCCACAAGTACGAGAACAAAGTAACGACCTGAGAATTAATTTATTCGACGTCTAATATGAAAGGCAAATGACTTCGTGTTCCGTTTATGACGAAATCCGAGACATAAATTGACGCCTTGTGGATTACTTAACAAATACCGTCTGACGACAAACTCACTGAGAAACTGCATCGCAATCTTTGTCGTATTTTCTAATCGTTATGCAGTAAACCTGCCGTGACATATAACACATTAATTATTTATATTGTTACAAATCAAAAACACGAATCTTAATAAACGTTCCTCGACAAAATAATGCCGCTTGCGATACCGAAGTACGGCGCAAGTTGAAGTTTGAGGCTAAGTTCGCGTTTGGGTAAGCGATCCGATCGTTTGGTCGTCCAACTTGCGGTTAAATTGATTAAACTTATGCCAAAACACCGGGTGTTAAGTTAATTAATTAATAAACGATAAGCAGGTTAAGCTTGCGCGTTCGCCGAGTGAGAGAGAGAGAGAGAGAGAGAGAGAGAGAGAGAGAGAGAGAGAGAGAGAGAGANNAGAGAGAGAGAGAGAGAGAGAGAGAGAGAGAGAAAGAGAGAGAGAGAGAGAGAGAGAGAGAGAGAGATGTCTAAGTCGATAAGCGATTATCAAACTTGAACAGTCTGATTAATTGATCCGGCCTGTCTTGACAGAACGATTATTAATTATATAGTGATCGGGTTTCACTTCGGCGGAGTGCAACCTACGTACGCAACGCAAGAAACAAGAGGAGCGATGTCTTATCAGAAAATTGTGTTTACATCGCCAAAAGTAAGAGAGAGAGAGAGAGAGAGAGAGAGACAGCGAAAGATAAAGGATTGTGAGAAATCCGCGACACGCAGAGATCGCTTCGCAAGATGTTGGAATCCCGTGAGAAAGAAGCGTTTTGACGAGCGTTATATTCAATCTTCGACTGCTCTCAGAAGATTTTTTTATCATCGGTTAGCGTCGTTTCGCGCGCGAACGTCGCGGCGTGTAATCTCTGGCGCTGAGAATTCCGGAGAATCGGATTGCAGCTTTTATATATATAAAGAACGAAACGGAAGAAGGCAAACGAGTCCCGGATACGCGAGAATGGATAAACTTTTTTTTTTTTTTTGTTTGTTTGCGGCATCCCGAGAACTTCGCAATACTCTCTCGCCGCGAATATAACGCGAAGAAAACAAAGAACGAGCAAAAGTATGCGCGCGGGTTTGAAATTCAAAGTGCAATTTGGATTCGCGATGTAATAATATTTTCTACTTCGTTACGTTTGTGTGTTACGCGCGGCGAAAATTGTTCACGTGTAATTTTATTTCAGCGCGAAAAAAGAAGCGCTTGTTGATGGAAAATTTGAGTCGACGGGGGGGAAAAAAAAATTCGCGAGGAAATGCGGAAATTGTTCACATTTTCGTAAAAAGTTATTGATTTTATTTTCGAGAAGCAGTGGATTTTAATTGGAGAAGAAGAGAGAGAGAGAGAGAGAGAAAGAGAAAAAGGCGCCAGAATATATTTTCCACTAAACTTTTCTCTTTCTCGCGTCTATGACGTCGATATTTTCTTCCGTTTGTCCTGTGTACACACGAAGCTTTCTCTTCTTCGTTCAACCGCGACAGTGATAGTGCGCAAACGCGCTCTCGGGCAGCAGTTCGGGCCGCAAACTTCCGAAATTGCGTCGTGAAGCGATTATCTACCATTTTATTCTCGAGTTGGGACCGAGTCGTGGTGAATGAAATTTCGGATAATCGGCCGGTCAGCGCGACGAAAGTCCGTGAGGGGAAACGCGTCAGCCGACGCGTTGAAAACTCGCCGGTCGAGTTGACATCAGAAATCGCGAAAGAGAAAACGAGCAGTTCGCACGCTCGAAGCGAAGAGACGAATCCCGTCCGTATCCGTCCGTAACGCGTCGGTATTACGTTCTGAAGAGATGCGACATTTATTTCCCGAATATTCTGATTATTATCCTCGTGATCCCATTTTTCAAACGCGATCAAAAAACGGACGAGCACGTACACGCGCGTAAATTTGTGAAAAAAAAAAAAAAAAAAAATACAGCAAGCGAAATTATTTAGAATATCAAGCTCCTCGGGCGCGCGTATTTTTAACATAAAAAAGAATATATATTTCTCGTCCGAGATTTCACAAAAATTCTACACAAAATCAATGAAATTTATTTAACTGTTATTTCAAGAAAGAGAAGAAAAACTGATTAAATTGCGTAATTGGTAACGATAGTTGGAAGCTGTTGTATTTCCGCCGATGCGGGAAGCGAACTGCGAGAAGGGAGGCGAATGTGTGAAATTACACTATTGTAAACGAATCCGCGGCAATGGCGCTTTTATATATTTTTATCGCCGCGGCACATATACCCGGGATAAAATCAACGCCAACGACGGCGCGCGAGAGGTGTCTTGTCGGGTTAGCGGGGACGATGGGGGAAGGATGGACCGACGTAATCTCGCCCGAAGGAACGAGGGGCGGAATCGGATTGCGGCGGAAAGCAGGATAGCGCACCCGAGAGCGCCGGCAGTGTGTTCTCCGACAGAGTACATCGGGGAGCTGTAGACGAAGCGGCGAAGTCGTCTCGGTGCAAGAACGTAGTAACACGGGCATATACATAAAACAGGACGGTGTCCTGTGGGGGCGCGCGCGCGCGCGCGCGCCACCAGCGTATTCCTCGGCCAACGTATTATCGCGGAAGCTATGAGCGCGGAATCGTAAGCACGGCTCGATAATGCCGGAACCGAGTTACGATCGTCGTTATATCGACACGGAAATCGTTAAACAAAGGATCTCCGAGGAAATGTAGACGCGCGGCGCAATAGTCAGACTCCATTTTCCCCGTTGAATTTCCCCGCGCGAGAGTTTTTTTTTTCTTTATCTTCTTCCACGGTCTTCGAGAATCTTTTTTTTTCTTTTTTTTTCTTTTTTTTTTTGTAGAATTTCAATACACATCTCTCTTCTCGAGAGTTGAGATTCCGAGATTAAAGTTTTCCGATAATAAGGAAAGTACAATGAGAGAGAGAGAGAGAGAAAAAAAATACATTATCTGCAATAAATTAAAAACTAATATTTTTACAATTTTCGGTATAAATCTCGTTTCAGCGTGTAGTACAAGAGATTCGTATAACTGTTCTGATTTTCTCCTCCTGGCGATATATGTAATAACGCAATTCAGAAGCTGGATGAATCGGAGAACCGCTGGCTGTCGGGAGTGGACGCAATCATAATCTGCCGCGTACTCGACAGCCCGGCACACACACAGACACACAGACACACAGACATCCCCGACGGACCCCATATTTCCCATTTCCAACCGCAGTTCTTCCGCGCCATCCTCAATCCTCGTGCAAGCGAGCAGACAGTCCCGGCCACCTTCGCCCCTCGTTTCTTTCTTACGTACGACTCTACCTACGTATGTATCCGTGCTGCCGACTCCTTTCGCAAATATCGGAGCGCGTTAAGGTGCGCGTTCACCCCGCGCACACACACACACACACACACACACGAACATCTTGTACACCATCATACATGAGCGCGCAACAACGTAGTCGGCGCGACCGGAAGTTCTTTATACGGGGGGATATGTGTCGTGAGAAATTCTCGAGAAAATTCTGGTTTCGAAGCGCGCGCTTCGAAAGTGACCCGACAAACGGAGAAGAAGCTGACGTTTCGATTTTCATGCTTCTCATTCGGAATTCGCGCGGGACGTATATGAGAGGCGGCGGGAGATTTTTCCGTTCACGCGAGAGATTCTTCTCTATTTGCGCGCTACGAATCTTCGTACGCAAAAAACGCTAAAGAGTAATTCGAGCGCGATTGAACGAGCGGGGCGCGCGCCCGCTTCGCCGGGAGCGCCATTGACGCTGCGGAATTGAGTTAGAAGTTGTTAGAAATATCATTCTACCCCTTTCTACGGGAGAACAGACGCGTGAGAAAATATTCCTCGCGCGGAGCGCCGTTCCCCCCGGTAAGTTTCCCGGCGGCGTTTCGCTCCGCGAACGAGCGAGTTCGCGAGTTGACAACTTTCGCGAAGAGCGCGGATTCCGCGAAAAGAATCTCGAAAAAAAACACGACGCGCGACGAGGTCGTGAAAGCGCGCGTGCGTGCGACGATTGTGTCTTTTTGTAGAAAAAAAAAAAAACGTTTAAACGCGCGAGATTTTTTTTATCTGAGAGAAATGGCAGTAAAGACAAGAAAAAAAAAATAGCGCAGCGACGACGATATTCGCATATTCCGAAAGGGATTAAATAAAACGACGGTAATAATACGATCGCGTGCGTAGTAACGTTCGCGCGCGCGCGCGCGCGTATCGTACTACTCGACCTCGTACTATTCCCTCGGATCGATGATCCTATCTACTTTTTATAGTCTTAACCTCTCCTTCTCATTTCTGCGTGCAAGTCTGTGTGTATGTCGTTTTTATTCCTTTCCCGCTACGGGGGCTCGAAAAAGCTTTCGAGCTGAAGAAGCTCGACCGCGCCGAGGACAACGAACGGCGACGACGACGACGACGCCGAAAAACGAGTACAGAGAGAGGGATGAATTGATCGCGCCATTGTAGCAGAGGATTTCGGTGATCCTCGAGAGTCTTTTAAGGATGCTAGTGACAGATGACACGCAGATTATACCTTACATCGTCCGGATTACGAGGCATTGTGTTTTCCGCAAGGAAAGAATGTTCCGGAGAAGATTTCAAACAACAAGCTCCTCCACTCGAGAGAGAGAGAGAGAGAGAGAGAGAGAGAGAGAGAGAGAGANGAGAGAGAGAGAGAGAGAGAGAGAGAGAGAGAGAGAGAGAGAGAGAGAGAGACAGAGAGAGAGGAGGAATCGACTTCTTTCGACGAGACAAGCGGTTTGCCACGCGTTTTAAACGTGATCGATCGTTTACTGTTAAGAAAATTCAAAACGCGCGCGTAATCTTCCGTCGACTTTTGTTTTCACTTCGCGTGTTTCATTTCGCGCGTCGTTTTCTCACAAGACCAGATTTCGGTCTTGAAGACCGACTTGGAGCGCTCTCAACGATCGATCGAACTTCCGCGGTGTTCCAATACATATATATATATGTATATACATGTCTTACCGCTCGCCGCGGCAATGTAAGCTGACATTCATCATTCATAAATCCGGGGCCCCGATCTCTCTCGATATCTCGTTAGCCCTTTTGCAGAATTTCGAACGCGCGGAACAATATTTGCCGTACCATCCGCGCGGCACATTGGCGCGTGGCGCGGCACAAACGCGTGCAGGTGTGTAACGCCAACCATACTAAATCTATACAAGCTTACTTTGGTATTCCTGTTTGACATAGCTTAACTAACTAATCTATCAGCTGTGTCTATATCCGGATTTGCCGAGCATACTTGTTTGCAGATTAGCCCGAATATGGTGGTAAGTGTATCAACCAGCCGCCTTGCCGCGGACCCGCGCTCACTTGCAAGAAGATCGTCCTCTTCCCACCTTCCTCTCTACGTGTATATGTGTGTGTGTGTGTGTGTGTGTGTGTATGTGTTTAAATGAGAAAGCGCGCGGCGCGTTTGCAATCGAGCCGAATTGCTTTCTGGGGCGACAAATTCGGGCTGATTAAATCTTCTCTCTGCGCGAGCCAATATAGATCTGTGTAATTAGGAAATTTCAAACGGACAATTTAATCCAACTTGCCGTACTGCGAAATATTATATATACATATATAGAAATAGACGTGTGGAAAAACTATGTAACGTGCACGCGTGTCGGAATGTCGTTATTAAATTTCTGTGGGTTTCCACACGCACACGTATATTCTGCGGTATATTGAAATAAAGTAACAAATTGTTTCGGAAGTTTTTTTTTTGGAGAGTTTTTTTGTTTTTATTACGAATCGTGCGGTTTGTGTCTATAAATAATATAGCGACGACGACGACGACGACGACGACGACGACGAGCGAATTTTCACAGCGTCGCCGCTGTTCGCGCGTTTCAATTTCACTTATTCGCCCCGCGAATGCGAGAAATATCGGGACCCGGGGGAGAGGATCGAAATACAATAGAATCGAAAATTACAGACAAAAATGTCGGGAATTTCATCAAACTGACTGCCAAGCTGCAGAATATTAAGAATTTACGCAATTTGCCTGAATATGTATCGCAAAATACCTGTCAAAAAAGGATAATTATGCGATAATGAAATTATTCGCTCGACTCGGCGAGAAATATTGGCCGCCGGGAAACGGGTTCCCGCCGCCGCCGCCGCCGCATCGAAATGGATCTGTTTGAGCAAAGCGGGAATCGAGAAGCGCGGAGTGCATTCCGCAAAAAAAAAGAAAGAAAAAACGCCCACTGTACTGGCCTGTCCGTTGATTGCAGCGTAAATATAAATAACGCGTTTATCCAGGGGCATATGGATCGTCAAAGTCGAGGGTGGAACCCCGAGACCTTGATCATTTGATTCCGCCTCTCACGAAACGCAAACACGGCGGACGCGCACAGATGCGGGGGAAAAAAAAAAATAAATAAAAAAATAAAAAAAATAAAAAAGTCAAACGTCGGACTTATCCTTTTGAAGGCTGCAACTCATCACCACCGACCAGTCCGGCTGGCAGTTGATCAACACTCACCTGCAATCAGAAAAATAGAAATATTTCGTTAGGTTAGGTTCGGGTTCTCTTTGTGCGCGTATTAAAAGAATACGCGCGTTATATTCACGTAGCGAGAAAAATTCTCTACGTGGTCGATCAATTCGCGCGGGGAGAGGAGGCTTTTTTGTGAAGAAGCGAAAGCGCGCAAGAAGAAGTATAAATATCGGAAAGGCAGGACACGAGAGGTATTGACAGTTTGTTGCTCGTATATGCCACTGCCGTCGCCGTCGCCGCCGCCTTGAGAACGAGTTTTTCCCCGGTGATTCTTCGAAAGATTGCTTTCGCTACATAACGACACACACCGTGCGCGCGCGCGCGCGCGCGTTCACGTCGTCGGCGGCTGCGGAGCGACGACGCGTTTGAAAAATCTTTTTCCCATCTTGTTATTGCGTGTCAGAAATTTCCGGCACGTATCTGGTTTAATTCGAACGGCACGTCTGGACTCCGCCGCCACAGGCGAATCATCGCCAGTATAGCGATTGTATTGCGCATATTGTATACATTCGCGCTCCCGACGCGGTGTACAATATAATCTACTTTTCTTCCATGGAATTCGCGTTTACGTATCGATTATCACATTGGTGCTCGCAGGTGTGCGAATTGCCGCGGCGATTTATGACCCGAGTATCAGCGGGTATTAATTGATCGCCTTTCCGACAATCGCCGACCGCGAAAACACATCTTTGATGTCTCGCGAACGAGAGACGATATATATATATATATATATATATATAT
>NW_018020729.1:169176-241561 GCF_002006095.1 Pseudomyrmex gracilis
ATATATATATATATATATATATATATATATATATATATTCTCCGCGATATCGCGCGACAGGTCAAAGGTCCTCGAGAATTGGTTTTTTTTTTTTCGTTCTCTTGATGAATGCCCGTCACTTCCCGAAACAATTTATTTCGCGCGCTGTCAAAATCCCGCTGACGCGTACCGCTCGATCGCTAGTCCGACGGCTATTTGTACGAGTAATAGAGAGCCAGACGCACAACTGCAATTCGCTAAATTTGCGGTTTTCGCACTAAGTTGGAGAGATGGTCACGTTTATCAACGCGGAAATATATTTATGACATTGTACGCTCTCTCTCTCTCTCTTTCTCTCTCTCTCTCTCTCTCTCAACTTTTGATCTTCTTATATTTTCGCTGTGAATTACAATTCCGATCGAACCGGGAATACACGATCGAATACCAGAGTGAAAATACATATGTTATTCGAGACGACGCGAGAGTAGATTTTACGTGCCTTACGTGTGACATTTACAGAAAGATAGCGCGTATCTTTTTTCATCGACTTTCGCGCACGGAGAAGCTAACGCGATCTTGCCGAAAATATCTTGCCAGCTGACACAGTCCGCTGGAAATCCCTTTGGAAATCTTCATAAACAGACAAACGTCGGGCGCGCGTTTGATAAAAATATTCCCGATAAAAAGTCTCGCAACATCGTGCGCGTGCTCTTTACCAGCACGCGGAAGCTCAAAAGACGTCGAGCGGATCTCGCGCAAGAACTTGCGCGAGAACGAAGCGCGAGAGAAATCGCAGCTGATGATGATTTCGAGATCGTCGCAGAAATAAGGTCGCGTCTGGTCGCGTGCGTCTGTATTTATTTAGCGCTGATAAATAGTCGCCACCGACGAAGAAAAACAACTGCCGAAAGCCAGACCGAAACTCCCGGCTCGAAATTGGTAAATCAATTTAATTTTCCCCCGACGAAAGTTTTTCCCTCTCTCTCTCCCTCTCTCTCTGTCTATACTCCGCGCAACCGCCATCGGTTAAATTCTTCGTACAAATAACTCCGGCGGCGAAACCTAGACAGGACACGGATGTTCTCAATGAACGACAGCAGCTACGGGCGAAATTCTATTTTTCGTGCTTTGTTTGACGTGCATACATCGCGGTTGCTATCGCGCGCGCGCGCGCGCACACGCGACATCGAAATCAATTTTCGTATGCGTTCGGCGTGTATGTGTGTAATCTAGCGTGTATCTAGCTCTCTTTTTTTTTTTTTTTTTTTTGATATTCCCGGATTAGCGAGACTCCATTACTCACGTGTGTCCAGCCGGCGGCGCGCGCGTAAGCGAGAAGAATGCGGAATTTATAGAGTTTCAATAAAATAATCAACTTCTCGTCGGAATAATTTTTGGAAACGCACGCGCGAAAAAGTATTGAGAGATTATCGGAGTTCTCGCGGTTTGGTTTTCGCGTTTTTCTATTTTTTTTTCTTTTTTTTTTTTTTTTGCGATAGTGGTGTCGCGACGCTACATAATAAAGCGAGCATGCTTTACACCGCGAAGCGATTATCGTTTCGGTTGCAAGTGATGGAGGATTTGTTTCGGCGTGATCGCCGGATACTTTCAATAGTTAATTCCGATCGAGAGAGAGAGAGAGAGAGAGAGAGAGAAAGACACAATGACGGGTTATTACGGAGCCTGTTAAACAGCCTATTTTTATTTAGAGAGAAACATTTGTTTTCGCACAAATATATCAACAAGTCATTTCCCGTGGAATTATCGCAATTAATTTTCTAACCAACTGATGACCTCGGAAGCGGAAGAGAAGAGAGACGACGACGAAACTCGTTTTTCCCGTCTACCACTTTAACCCCGGTGAAAATTCCGTCCCGTGTTACACGAGACAGACGAAATACGTCGCGTGCTATACTCTTTATACGGGGAGTGGAAACGTACGCTATCGCGGCAGCAGAAAACGCGCCTTTAAGTTGAAACTTGAAACGCATATAACGTTATCGTGACGTTTCCAGATAACATTGTGGTTTAATATACGATTATGATAGAGGTATTGCGGTGGGCGTTGTGTGTGCGTGTGTGTGTGTGTGTGTGTACACGAGAGAATTGCAAGAGTTACGATTTCCATTTCGGTAAAAGTGGTGGTGTTGTTTTCGTAAATACTGTACTACGCATTGTACATATTTTACAAACATATAATCAAATAAGTACGTCATAAATCACCCGCTAAATACTGTACTACGCATTATACACATATTTCACAAACATATAATTAAATAAGTACATTATAAATCATCCGCTTAAGGCCTTTTGAGGCCTTTAATTAGAGAGAAAAGGGGACTAAGATGGTATCTACTTCACTTTAAAGAACTTTTGTAATTTTTATTTTGTTATTATGTACCTACATTCCTATTGCTTTCTATTTCGAATGCGACTAAAACAAAATGAAACAATTGATTGTCGAGCTGATTGCTACGTTGCCGTATTATCTTCATAATCCTAAAAAATCGCCGGTTAATTATTTTCTTTTTCAGTTGCGTGGAAAGAAATCTCTTTATTTTAACTACAATAAATTTCTAAGTTCTTAATCTGCCATTAGAAATTTTTTCAAATAACTATTATTTTGATAAATACGCAGTTATACGGACCACCCTTCGATCTCAACAATTTTGACATATGTTGTCATATATATCAGGTGCAAAGTCACCTCCCTGAATAATAACACGAAGGTTTTAGCTATCGGTCGTTGGTTGTCAGAAAGTTATAAACAAAAAAAATTGCGTCAGTAAACTCTTATTTTCCGACACTATGTACATTTTGTATCATTTTTCTTTTTTATTATTTGCATTATTTTACAATGGCATTGTTCTTCTTATTTTTCTTCTTCTTGTAAGCGTTTAGGCAGGGGGGCTTTCCTTTCCCTTCAACCCCCGTCGAAAATCCACGTATACACTCTTGACATGAAGCGACATTTAATTGAAAGCCGTTCTTTATTTTTTCTCGGAAGGGGTGCAGGGGGAGGGACAAAACCACCTTCTCTGCGGGGGGGCGAAGCCCTCTCTGCTTACGCGCTTACAACACAAACAAAATGTGTCGGAAACAAAGAGTTCATTTATAAAACTTCTTTTAACTTCTTTTTCTGTTATAACTTTTGTTATAACTTTATAACTTTTTAATAAACAACGGCTAAAATCTTCATATTATTACTAAGGGAGGTAACCTTGACAACATATGTCAAAATTGTTAAGATCGGAGAGTGGTCCCTGTAACACTACATATTTACCATTATTTTCATCCTACTTTTTTTTCTGTGTAAAAATATGAGTCCTACGAATTCATTTCAGCAACGATTTTCTCGGAATTTTCCATGAAAATAAACAGTAAGCAAATTTGCAAAATTTTATTTTATGATCAAAAACAAGATTCTCAAGTTTCAAAACCTTTTGTCATTTTTTAGATACGTTCCAAATCTTCTCGAAAAAACTGTGTGCTTGAACTATTGGAATAAAAATGTAAATGTGTAACGGCTGCAAGATTTAATAAATTAAGATGATGAAAGAAATAGGCCAGTGGGAGTCGCGAGGTTGTGTGTGTGTTTTTTTTTAAATATATGTTCTTGTGCAAATAAAGATTGCAAATAAAGATTGCAAATCTTTTTTGATGCGTGTTGACAATAATTTAGCAGACAAAAACGTGGTTGCAATATAAGCGTGTCAAAAAAGCTAAAGTTGAGATAATCAGAAAAATATTAGTCAGAAGAAATGTTAGCTCAAAGTATTACAAAGTTTGACTACGACAGTCTGGTTTTTAAAAAACCAACGAACCGTGTCTCGACTCCCACCGACCTGTTTCTTTCATCACCTTAATTTATTAAACTGGTCGAACTTCATATCGTAAAGAGAGATCGCTTTGGGGTGTACGCGATTTAATCTCAAATCTGTCATGGCTCGGCAACGTTGAATAAATGATAAGCGCCATTAAAACGCGTCTCCTGGACGCGAGTACATTTGCGGTACACATCAACGGACATTAATTTTCGAACGCAATAAAATCCTCGCGGGAAACGCACAATGATCAAGGCGACTCACGCGCCCGATATTAAGAAGTTCTCGCGGATCAGAACGGACGGAGCAGAGAAGTCTGAAAAAGCAATATCGGCCGTGTGCCGCGCGGCGTCCGTATTTTCCGGAAGCCAACTCTCCCTACCGGCGCGGAGTTATCAGTATTTATTCGCCAAGGCGTGTGCGCGCTGCGCTCTCCGAGGCCGTCGGGAAAAACTTTTAAGCCCTTCGTGAAAGTGAGGGGAACCGGCTCATAGAATCGCCCGGCGTGTTTTGCGGACGATCATCAGCCACCGTAAATCCTCGTTTAACTCTCTCGCCCCTACTCTTCCTCCTGCGCGACTTTTTTTTTTACACGTATACAACCGTGTAAAAAAAAAAAAAAAAATACGTACGTGTGAGCGCGTGGCCGCGCGTTAATAGGCAGATAAAGAGTGCGCGAGCGTGTACGCGACTTTTTTTTTTTTTTTTATCGCGGATCTCTCGTCGAGATAAAAAAAAAAAAAAAATAGCGCGATGCTTCGCCCGCTAAAAGCGAGAGCGTTGTACGAAAATACATCGGGGGGGGGGGAGGGGGGGGCACGCGTCGGGATTTGATATCGCTGATTTGTCGATCGCGTCGAGAAACAAATCGCGAACCGAACGATCGCGGGCGTTTCCATCAAAAAAATACTCGACTCGAATTCATCCCGCGCGCGTTATTCTCTTACAGTCGACGTCGAAATTGCCACAGAATTGCTTCGTCAATTTGCGTTTTTCGTGTAATCAAGCTGTTTGTCAAAATCTCTATTTTGTTTTTGTTTGTTTGTTTGTTTGTTTTTTTTTTTTCCGTTATACCCCAGAAAAGGATCGCGAGATGCGCACGCGCGTCCCTATATACGCCCCGTGTTTGGCCGTATACAGAGCCAAATCTCGGGGGAAACCCGTAAAGTCTGCTTATTACGCGTACACGTCCGAGTGCGTGACGGCGACATGACACGCTTTCACGCGTCCGGAATCAAAGCAGTTAATCGAAGAGAACGCCAATTTCCGGGGGTCATTTCATCGATAGACGCACTTCGGATAAACCTTGTCTCACATGGACGGCGCTCGACTCCCCTCTCCCCCGAGAACTTTGATGATTACAGCGGATGTGCGCGATTTCGCGTGGCGCACGCTACTATACGGGGGGGGGGGGGGAGGGGACGCACCGGTGATAAAATCGGCATGAGGCCAGTTCGACGACGACACGAAATCGATCGTCACGCGAGCAAGGATTTGCCGCTGTTCAACAGAGGAACATCACCGCCATCACAACCCGCGTTGTCCCTCTTCTGTGTGACGCGCGTTTCTCACCCTCATCTCTCGCGCACAACCGTCGGCCCGCGTCATCAAGCTTCCCCCGCCGCGCCGGAGCGATTCGCACTTTCGCGGCCGCTTGTTTCGGACATCCCGCAATAATCAGATCAGTCGCGCGCGCGCGCGCGACTCACAGTGTGCTTCTCACAGCTAATAGCCGTGAAACCGCGGCTGGTATATATCGTTTTCTCCCGATGTGTGCGCGTGTGTTGCTGGCGCCTCGCGCGAATTAATCGCTGACGGATGAACGCGGTTATCTGTGCGGCCGTGTCGCGACGCATCGAGCACGAACGCGGAGAAACGAGATCGCGTGTATCTCTCGTTGCGAGAGAGAAAGAGAGAGAGAGAGAGAGAAAGAGGGAGATTTAAGAGACGTTTTGAAAAAACCTACTTCTTTATAATTTACACTCGTTTCTCTCGTACGCCCACCTTTCTCTCGACAAAGCGAGACCGGACGTTGAATTTTCGAGGCTTCTTTCATGACGAGGTGTGCTTAACTTTCGTCGGTCGTCTCTCCGAGAGCCATTTGCGAGACGGATGATTATGTTCCTTGTATGTTGAGCTAATATTGGCCGGATGATACGTTGAGCAAACTACTCATCGAGCGATAAATTTCGCCTTTTCCTTCAGCGATTTTTTATTTATTAAATTCGTTAATGTCTTTTTTTTCTCTTTGCGAAAATTACGTCGCGACTATTGACCGGCTGTTGAACTCATTAAGAAAAAGATTTGGTAGCGGTCTGGCTGCGATTAAAAAATTATAAACACTTCTCTGGGGCTGATATTTTTTATACATTACCGATATGAAACACGCCCATCGCGCGACGCGATGTCTAATTTTCTGTATATAAAAGACGATCTATGTCGCGGGATCGCGTTTTTTACACACAGCGACGACAGTTTTCTGAGAAATGTCGCGTTTCGAAACTACGTGATGCGCCGTTGATCAGATATACGCTATGCGGGATTGGGGGAGAGGTGAATTTTCTCAGAAAACGTTTCCGCACGAATGCGGGGTTTTGCTCTCGATGCGAGAAGGGCATCCGACGAAGGTGAGTTCCAAAAATCGAACATTCGCGCATCGATGCGGAAATGTCTACCGCGAGAAATCGCGCGCTCTGTATGTCGCGCGATGGAAAGATGTAAAAATGCATCGATGGGAAAGCGTCCCTGGAGTCTGTGCGCGGAGTGTGTCGCTATATACGCGTGTACACACACACACACAGACAGCGGCATGGCTTATCCGCCGAGATTTCGAGTCGATAAATCCGCGGAATTATTTTCGCCGCGACGACGACGACGACGACGACGACGGCGGCGGCGGCGGCAGCGGCGGCGGCAGAGACGACGGCAGCGGGTCTCGAGTCATCGATGCATATTCATATGAATTAGCATAGCTTCGCCTTAGGAACCCCGGATATGTGTAAGTACGTACGTGTGCAGTGAGGTAGGTGCGTTTCGAATGTGTGTACATACCGTGTTCTCGGATGCAATTCCACCGGGATGTGCAACCGTAGACCTGGCACATATATGCAAATACCCTCTCTCTCTCTCTCTCTATCTTTCCTTCCTTCTACCCCCTTTCTCTCTCTCAGCTGTCTCTTGCGCTCTCTTTCCGACCGCTCGCACTTATATTCGAGACACACACACATGGCGGAAACCGCGCGCAGAAGCCGGGAAGTGAAGAGAATGCGGGCGGTTTAGAGAATCGGATAGAGAAAGAGAGAAAAAGAGAGAGAGAGAGAGAGAGAGGAAAGTGAGAGGAATATTAGAGGCGTATGTAAATTAGAGAGGAACATCTCTCTGTATTTCTATCCCCGCTCAAGTTCTTAAGAATTTATATCGTCAAAAATGGGTTTTAATTTTTTTTTATCGATGCACAAGGGATTGGCGACATATATATATATATATATATTACTCTCGTCGAAGCACGGAAGTGCGAACGATGTAAAAAAAACATCCCGACTGCAGTTGTACAAAAAAAAAAAAAAAAAACTGCAATATGCGTAAAGTAAATGGAGACATCGCGAACTTATCGCAACTTCTCAATCGACGTCGGTTTATCGGGTTTCTCGGAAACGACGAGATCAAATTCGTTCTGACAAAATAATCCGGAATTCGTGCTCCTCGAAAAGGCGCTTGATTAAGCCAATTGCGGATGATTGACTCGTATTCGTGACTAAGCTCTCGAAGTACGTCGTTATTATCCTCGCGAATTTACGTAATTACTTACAAGCTATTTCTCCGATGTCAGCTTGTAACACAGTGGCTATCAAATTGGCGCTTTCGCGATCGCAATATTATTTGCCGCGTTCGCTCCTTACAATTAGTATCGAATGTGTAAACAATGTGAGCCAAATAAAATTATTCTAAAATTTTTTTGTCTACGTGTGTTTTATTAATGAATTTAAGACGCGAGATTTCCAACAATGTCCATCGAATCGCGTCGTAACTCCCGTGAGAACCTCTGTTGTATAATTCCGCGCTATAAATCTTAAATTTCAACGTGGGGAGTGACGCGGAAAGTATAAAATCGTTTGATATCGGCCGCCGAATGCAACGAGGAGCCCGAATCGCGCGCGACAATTTTCGAGGAACAGAAACCCGCGCTCGCGAAATTACAAACATTTTCGAGATCGCGTGTATACGAACGCGCGTAAATATGATTACAAATCGCGCGGTACGTGTACCTGTTGCGACCGGCCAGATCTCCCCGGCGTAGGCGATTTGCATTTTTACCGTAGCCGCAATTTCGACCCTTCTCGGCCGCCCGGCTGCCGGTAGGTTCTCTCGCATCCATTACGGGATTACGTTGTTATCGGCTTCGGGGTAATTGTTAGTAAACTTCGTGATACGGATGATGAAAGTTGCATATCTTCAGAACCCTCGCGCATGTCATTTGCCTCGCGCGGTTACATTAAAAAAAAAAAAAAAAAAAAAAAAAAAACCATTTCCTCCTTCCTTCCCTGTGCAATTGCAACGTCGGAGACTATGTACGACTTGATAGCAACACTCCGTGGTTTTTAATGAATAAACATCTTGCGCGTTCTAATGAACGCTGTAAAACGTTATGAGAGGAACTCCAATGAATTAGCGCAACATAAAAGATTCAGTTAAATCGAGTCCGAGGAACTAGACTTATCTGGAACTTATATTTATACTGCGAAAAAATGATATAAAACGATAAAAGACGTTTAGTTGCTTTCGAAAAGCTCCCGTATTTTAGCATTGCAATGTAATAAAATTGTAAGATATTTGTTTCTAAGTTTGTGGACCTAGTTATTATTTGTAACATTTGTAACACGCTCAATTTTTATATATATTTATATAAATATTAGCACAACACAGGCGCGCGTTATTGTTGTTTTTATTTTAACGTGTAGCGTCAGTAAACACAACCTGTCATCGCGATGACAGCTAGTATGACATTATACAAAGATGTCAGAAATAAAGCATGAAAATCAAAATAAAAAAATAGAGGAAGGAGAGTGGAAAAACAACACGTGACTGTACTGTAATCACGTGTCATTAAAAATGTGACTAAAGTACAGTCACGTGTGGTTTTTCCGCTCCTCACTGTCACGTGACTTTAGTTTAGTTACGTTTTTAAAAACACGCGCAACGAGAAGTCACGCTCGAAAACAGCGCGAGGCAGTACCGTGCCTCTTGATTCGTACGACATGAATCGAGAAACACACACAACCGAGAAACGTCCAATCAGCGTCGAGATAAAAGCGGCAACAATCAAGATCGGTAGAATCGATTGTGATTTTTTACACACGCTTTTTCTGGCAGGAATATAATTTTTATATATTTTTATATTATTACATATATATTATCCATATAATATTTATATATATAATAAATTTATATAAATTTCATTGAAGCGAACTTATTTCGCACTAGTGCGTATCCATTTTATTGCTCAATGAAAAGAGTTCGCGAGACTGTTTCTGAAGCATTCGTTTTCGCAACGTGTAATACTCCAGATTGTACGTATGCGTGCAAAGAAATGGTAATATATGTAATGGGACGATAGAGAAAGAGAGGAGTGTATGCGAGTGTGAGGAAAAAGAGTTAGGACTTTGCGCGAGACTTAATCCAGACAAATGATTTCTGCGTCACCCCTCGCACGTCGAGCTTACGCGATCCGATCGTTATTTCTTCCCTCGCGGCGGGAGTATAAAACCATGTCTCTCTCTCTCTCTCTCTCTCTCTCTCTCTCTCTCTCTCCCTCTCTCTCTCTTTGATATTCATAAGATTTATCTCCGCGAAGTGACTGCGTCGTAAAAACAGCGTCTCGATCAATTTCGGCAAATGAACGTGATAGTTGCTTTTCTCGGTGGTTAAGGCGATGCGACGGCGGAAAATTTCCATGGCACTATTGCCGCTCGCGGCGGCAGTGGCGCCTCTTAAAATCGTCGTGACCCGACCAGGATTATCGGAATCCGACGAACTCTCTCTTTCTCTCTCTCTCTCTTTCTCTCTCTCGCTCTCTCTCTCTCTCTCTCGCTCTCTCTCTCTCTCTCTCTCTCTCTCTATGAAGATATTGAATGAGATTTAATCCACAACTGGCACGATGGTTTTATTGGAATATCCTCAGTTCTGGAATTGGAACCGCCCGAATATTCATTTTTTGATATACATATATATATCTCGTCAAATATAATAAAATAAAACGGACGGACTTGAATCAATTACGCCGCGCAAATGACGCACACACACACACAAACAGACACACGTTAATAGAGCGTTATAAACAATCGATAAATAAATAATTGATAAATAAATAATTGGCTGAAAAAAACCAAGTTTTGCGTCAATTAACCGCGTTTATTGGAATCTAACAAATGTCACCTGGAGGAAAAAAAATTGGAACGGCAAAATGTGAAAATGGAAATTTTACTTCATATGCAAACTTCGCTGTACCTACGTATTCATGGCGCTTTTAACGTGAACAATCCAAGCAGCACTTTTTTTTTTTATTATACATCGTAACGGAGCAAAAGTGAATGCTTAAAATATGGTTTTTTATGTATTAGAAAAAGATTGAACAAACTGAAATAATGTTACAAGAGAAAAACGCGGCAACGTTTCTTTTCTTCTTCTTCTTTTTTTTTTTTTAATACACAAATTTTCTCTTTAATCGAATATACGTTTCTGTTTCTCGAATTAACTCGCGTTAATATATGTGTGCGGGAAATTCGCGCACTTAACAAGAAAATGCCGATTTCGGTTCTTTAATCAGCGGATATGGGTGGGAAGCTCTCGTCTCTCTTTGAAAATGCCAATCGTTCATAAATCAAGTATCTTGAAGACAGTAAAACCTGAAAGACAAAATTAAAATATCTCGGATTCGCGAGCATGCCAGGTGTTCGGCCCGATTAAATCCAGATAAACGATCCGGCCGTCGTTCTGACCGACAGGAAGATTTATCGGTTCTTCCTCAAGATCCATTTTCCCATAAAGAAGGATCTATCTGCGGATGCCTTTCTTTCGCATCTCTTTCTTTTACGTTCTCATGCGCTTTTCAATAAAAGTACGCGCGAGCGGTTCGGAGTAGTACGTGATAGCGACGGGGTCTTGCCCCCGGAATATCTACGCGAAATTAATTTAAACAGACGCGACAAGCGAGCGAGCACGGTATGTGAGAGATACACGTTGAAATTATTCAACTTCAATTATCTCCGAAGTCGCGATAATTCTCGAACAATCGCGTTACGTTACGCAACTCTCTCGTAACACCACACGTCTTAAATTATTACTTTTAAACGCGTCTGTCACAAGAGAGCGCCAAAGAAGGAGGAGCTCGAAATGTAATTACGCAAAAAATTACTCCCGCGAACATGTGCGTCTGAACAATATTCTATATCGCGTTGACGCGACGTCAACTTGAATTTCATCGCGCGACTCTCGCACATAGTTTCTCTCTTCCGATCTTAATTTACACGCGCGTAGCGCGAGGCTCTCTCGGTCCTTGGTTGGCGACGTGACTTCGCGACACGTCAGTGAACTGCATGTTCCGCGCAACATGACGCACGCAATTGCTTGACACGTGCACGTCCAAGGACGCGCGCCAGTATGTGCATCGCACACGCATCGTATCTTTGTCTGTCCTGCGAGTTCGTCCGCAGTGTACCACTCCGGGAATAATCTAAATGTCATTTCGTATACGTCAGTTTGTTCTAATTTATCGGTCACGTACGCACGTACGCAAGGCACGCACGCACGTGAGCGTTTACCGATGATGGACATTCCTTTCGACGTCGGAGGTGAAAGTGTCGCGCGGAGGTTTATCACGCTGGAAATAGACGCGCGCGCGCGCGCTTGAGATCCATTCGCGCGCGTATCTCCCCGTGAGATTGAATAAGACAATATGTTCGCAATTTAGCACGCAAACCGATATCCACCGGGCTAGATATGTTAACACGTTTACTACCATCGTGAATTCGATGGAATCCAGCCAAAAGCGCCAAATTATTTGAATCACTTTATTTTATAGATTCTGAGACCAATATTTAACAGCTTTTTACGCTTCCGATACTTCTGGCTCTCGTTTTTGTGCAAAAAATCTCAGTCCAATTATCTCTAATTTTTCGTAATAAAAAAAAATCGTTTCGTAATAAAACTAATAATAAAAATTGAACAACTTTCGTTCAAACAGCTTCCGCGTTTTCTGATGCCAATACATTATCGTGCGAACTTTATACGAGACGTCCAACATGATCCTTTGAATATATTACAAGACGACGACGACGACGTAGAAGACGACAAACGGAACATTGTCAAGTACGAGATAACTCATAGTGGCTTTTCAGGGAGTCAGACAGCCGACTGCGAGTTAACTTAGCAGTCAACGTTGTTAAATAAAATATAACATCGATTGTTGGATTTATTCACGTGTGGTGATATGAAAATAAATTTGCACTCGCAAATAACGGAGCTTTGTTTATTTCGAGTTTCCGCGTGTATAAAAATACACAATATTGTATTATTTATTTGAAGAACACGCGATTTTGTCTTTGGTCAGTAATATATTACATGTTTAATAAACTTCTAGTTTTCATCGATTATTCCCAACACAGAGAAACATTGTTGTTTCAATGTTAAAGCTCTGCGATTCAGTTTCTCCGTGTATAAACTATTGATAATATTATATAAATTTATCGGAGCACTATTAATAACACAACCGCCTCGATATAATGGATATCGTCGAATGGAAAGTACTAACAATGCGCTCCCGCGCGATTACTATGTGCGCATCGATTACTATCAAATCTGCGAGATCATCGCTTTGGCTCAATCGCCACCGCACGCTGCCGCTGCTGCTGCTGCTACATTTTCGCTGCACCAGGAGTAGCGTATTGCGCACGAACAATTCGGGGAAACAATATGATTCGGAGAACGAATACGATTTCGTGGAGAGAATATCCCATATATTGAAATTATCGATCGCAAGAGTAATTCTCGCAGCGAAACAAATGCGCTCAAGTTACAAATTATTAACCCGCCGGCACTCTGGCAAATCGTGTATAATTATTGTCCACCCAGACAGTCATCGACCTCTCTCGTGTTACACGAGCTTCCAATTGCCTGCAGCGCGGCGTGTAATTGTGTACTGTTTTTTTTTTTGTTTTTTTTTTTTTTACAACACACATTTGGACGCACTTCTGTTTAGCGTAAAAAACACGCGTGCCCGCGTTTCTCGTGTGCTAAATCGCGAAAATCCCCTGCTGACGTCGCGAATTGAGGGATTAAAGAGCGAGTCTCTCGTTTGCACGCGACACCGAGTAGGGAAGGGGAGAGAGAGAGAGAGAGAGATATCGTACTCTTAAGACTTATCGCGCAAACCCCACGCGCGCGATGTTACGCGTCGGAAGTAACGATACAAGGGCCAACGATAAAGAGCGCGAAAAAAAAAAAAAAATCAACGTCGCTGCGAACATAGAATACGCGGGACGCTTGTGTGCCGTTGACAAATCCGACTTTATCCGCGCCAAGAATTTTATATGCGCCAAGTGTCCACCGAGCGCGGGCACTTGGAATTTTCCTAGCTACACCAAACACATTTCGCACAGACTACTTTTCACGATAAACCGCTGACGTGATGACTGACCGTCGGCGAGGAACGTCGGGCCAGCAGCTACGTTTGTAATGGCCGAGCCGGCGCGCGACCTCTCATCGATCGCTCGAGAAAACGACCTCCGCGAGTAGGTCGGTAGGGTAAGAAGCAGAAACGCGTCGGGTTGTGTCCGTTTTTGAAAAATACACCGTTCGTTCCGCAGCTCGAACTCCTGAGGGGAACACCCCAGACGAGGGTGACGGAAAGCGGAAAAAATTGATTTGTTTTCGCGGCGGCGCGGGACCGATATCGCGCCCGTGACAGGACGTGCGTTCCCGCGCGCGGAAAATCTCGGCGCGGAAGGGGACGGCGCGTTTCTATCCCGCGTTTCTCGAATCCGCGCGCGAGCCGCAGCTTGCATTCGCGCGCGCTCTCCGGGTGTCATAAATCATGCGAAGGCGAGAGAAAATGCGGGGACACGGAACGCGAAGAGAGAGGGAGAGAGAGAGAGAGGCGAGCACAACGAGGGGAAGTAGCGAGAGAGCGGCATAAAACATACACAGCCGGCGGACCGCGTCGTATATTTCCTATGTACCTAGCGACGCGCATACGTATATGAAACGAGGAGAGGAGGCTGCGGCGCAACCACGTTAGCCCGCGCGCGTTTCGTCTCCTTCCATTTTTGCGGTCCATCTTTTCCGTACCATCGATCCCCCGTTCTTTTTTCCTCTCTTTTTCCTTTCTCTCTCTCTCTCTCTCTCCTTTCGCGCTTCGCCGGCGATCGCGCACTCCGTGACGCCTTTTTCTCTCACCCACCCCCCTCGCCCCGCGCGCTCGATCGCCTTCTGCCCGTTCTTTTTGCACTTCGTAATATTCTCTGAATTTCGATACCCCGTTTTCGCGGCGATTGCACCTCCTCGCGCGCCCGAGGTCTGCCCGCAGAGCGGTCGAGGCTCATCTGAATCTGAATACGTTCCAATTTTATCGGAAGGGAAAGGGCACACCGAGAGACCCAGGAAAGTTCGCTACTCTCTCTGTATTTTCTACCTACGTCGTGAATGGCGACGGCCGCGATCGTCGACGGCCGCGATCGCGCTCGGTCTCTTGATTTTCGAAGACTTTTCAAATCATCGTTCGCGTAATTTTCTCGCGAATATCCCGCGAACGACTCGCACCGCGATCGACGTGGCGCGCCAAAGTTCGCAGATTACGTGGTAGTAAAAAAAAAAAAAGAAAAGGAGAAAACCACCGTCTTTTGAATACGAAATGCAATCACTGACTTGAGAATTCTGACCTTAATGAACACTTGCAAAAATATCCGATAATCGACGGATGAATTAAAGACAGTTTCAGCCTCGTCGTCACTATAAGAAAAAAAAAAAAAAGAAAAGAAAAAGAAAAAAGAAATCCTGATCTCGAGAAAGAATGAAAATGTGAAAAAATTTATTCACCTCCACTTATATTATACGAGCGATCTGATTCTGGTGGCTTGCAGAAAAATTCTTAACGTCTCTATTGTTTGTCGTTTCAAACTTTGTTTCCGGCCCGACGACGCGCAAAGTACGAACGGGCCGCATTATTTTCGCATTTACACGAACGAGAGGCGCCGCCGGAGTGCGGACTACTAACGTCGCTGTCTGAACTCTGCGGGCGAGGAAAGCGATCGGCAAAAGTACAAAGCGGATACGCGCGGCACTCCCTTCCCTCCGTCGTCGTTCGTACGACATCCAACTCCTTCGAGACCGTTGTCGCGCTATCCTCATCGATTTCCCGGTTAACCGCTAGAGACCGTACTATTCGACCAGAGGAACTAGAATCGGTTTCCAACTGCCTGCAGGTAGCGGTATCGGGAATTGAAATCGATTCACTACGACGACCATAATGGCGTCCTCGCTGCTAATAGCATGCTCTCGTTGGTAATTCCGCGAATGTGCCGGCACTCTAAGCACATAGGAATTGTCTGCCCTTCCTTCCCACCACCTCCTCCTCCTCCTTTTTCATCTCCTCTCGCGGTCGTTCGAATCGTTAGGAATCGTTTATCGTGATGTATGTCTGTTCTTCTGGCGCGCGACGTAACTCAATAGAATTCTACTCGTCGCGCGCCATTTTATTATATACGATTGCGCGCCGCGTTAAAATGATCTGTGAGAGAGCGGAATAACTTCGTTATTCTCCGTTATTAAATAATTCACGCGAAATGAATTCGGCGGGAGTCGGGCAAGATTTAAATTCAAATGTTTTATGTGGGACAAAATAATAATAACGATTTTTGTACAAATCAAATTCTATCCTCGCCAAAAGCGCGAACAAATACATTCAAAATTTATCCCGAAATAGACGAAAAACAGATTAAGGAGGAAATAACGTTATCTGTGAAATAAAATTTATACGAACGAGTAATTCCTTCTTTGTCAAATTTTGATTCTCTCTCTCTCTCTCTCTCTCTCTCTCTCTCTCTCTCTTTCTTCATTCAATTATCTTGTTTGTCTTCAATTTTTATATCACTTTTGTGTATATTGTCTTCAATATTTAAATTTCGTTGTAATTTTTATTTGTAATTTTGTTAAGCAGCGCTTGAGGGGATATTATTTCAGAGCGCTTTAAAAATAAAACATCTATCTATCTATGTATCTCTCTCACTCTCTCTCTCTCCCTCTCTGTTTTTAAACGTGCAGAAGTGACCTGTTGTAATATTTCTTTCGTGTTGAACACGAGATGCATAATTTCCCGTATTATTATCCGGTATCCTCGCGTATTGCTGCGTTGTCGGGGAAATATCTTAGTATTAATTTGCGCGTGTTCAATATACACAAGTGAGTGTTCGTAGCCGAGCTCGTATAATCCTGTAATCTCCGAGAATGATTTCGCACTGGAATTATATCGAGAATTCTAATAGTCGACTCCAACGATATCCGCCGACATAACTCCTGTGCCAATATACGCTCGAGCAATCAATCGTAAAATAAGCTTCTTTCGTACGATGAATGGATTGCTCTTCGACGGTGGGAGGGGAAAGAATTATATCGTTATATTTGTATTATCGATAAAAGATTTTAACCTCTTATAGTCATGATAAGGAACAACAGAATTAATAAAAATTATTAAATTAATATAAAAAATATTGCTAAAATTATTTTTTCGCTCTTTTGTTTGCTTCCAAATATTGTTTTCCAATAATTCATCAAACAATTGAGAGTCTATATATGCAGTATTCTAATTTAGATTTATCTCTCACTAACGATCTTTTTCTTGTTACAAAATTTATATAAAATATATCCCAATTATTCGTTTATTTTTTTTAAATATATGCCAGATAAAAAAAAACTGTTAAAAAAAGATTGTTAGTTTTTAGATTGATTGTTTTTAGAAACAGGATCGTCTCTTATTTATTTACACTTTTATAAAAAAGAACGTACGCTTATAAATAAGATAAAACGTCCTCAATGTAAGATCCGACAAATGCTATCCGAAAAATTAGATACACCGAAGCACGCATTCGCGCTCAGTGTTGCTCATCGTGCTATACGCGCGCAAATACATGCCTAAGCTAACGAAGTTATTGGATTTCGATTAATGCGCGCCCGGAAAACGCCCGGGGGTTCGGTCACAGGACCCGGTACGACGGTCGCACACAACGCGACGCCGACGACGACGGGGGATAGTTAAGACCAGTAACATGACGGCGAGTAAACGGATATTCAAGTGGATATTGCCGAAGGAATATTGCTGTGCCAACAGCTTTACCGTTGCTTGCTCAGGTAACTCTAGATGTCCACCTGGTCGTACCTGCCGGCTAAAGATCTGCTGATGGGACGCCGGTAAAACACAAAGCGCACGCACAGCGAAGTGAGCGTCGTGTTTGTCGCGCGTGGCAAATGCACATCGCCGCGCAGAGCAAACAGACGGCCGAATAATCGCGCGACATGTTCGTTTGCGCAAACGACTTTATTACCGACGTGTTTTTCCGGCTAATCGAATCAGTTGCAACAACCCCGACAGCGGGAAAATCGAAACCGCGTCTCCCCCCCGCGAATCCCATGATGAACGGGAACCCTCTCTCTCTTCCCGCCCCCCCCCCTCTCTCTCTCTCTCCGAACAGAACCCTCTGACCGTGGTGGAATTTATATATTTTCCACGCGCGCACACAGTGACATGGAAATGCTTCTCCAAAATATTTGAGCGATTCTGACAGGCGCGCGGCCGAACGTATGGGAAATTGAGGCACAATCTTGCGGCTTTGTGCGCGCGCGGCCACAAAATCCAACCGTGTTTATAATCCAATCGAAATAACTGTTGTATGCGCGACGATTTCTGCTGCGCGCTCTCTCTCGTTGTCATATTTGCGGTAGACCAAACTTACGGTTTCAAAGAACGATTTCGACCTCGCCAGGTTACGGTTAGTTAATACTCGATGAAAAAAAAAAAAAATGGTTTCACACACAAATGTAAATCGAATAGAAATTTTGGTTGTTTTCCGCGCGACGCGTGGTTTCGTTACCCGCTTCGGGGCTGGTCTTCATTAGCAACAATCGAAAAAATCTCTTCTCTCGTGCCTCGCGTTAAAAGATCTGCAGCGGACGTGTCCTCTAATTAGCAGCACGTCAGATCGAGCTGCCGGGAACACGTCTGTCTGCGACAAAAGAAGTGGATAAAGAAAGGAAATCGCGAGATTTGGAGGCAAAAGGATGCCGCTCTTTCCTCTGTTTCAGAGCGATGGAGTTCTTGACAAAGAGCAAAAGTGTAAGAAACGAGCGAATGAAAAGAACGAAGAGAGAACGAAGGAACAGGACGCGCGCGCCAAGAGACATCAAAGACGGTCCGACGCCATTGTAACAACCGAGCGGAGCGGAGAAGAACGTTTCGCAAAATTGGCTCGCGAAACTCGGCCGCCGCTACGGCGCTTTAATTATTCAACCTGAATCGCTTTGGCCCCGCCTCATCTACGCCGGGGTCAACACGGTGAGAAAGCGCGCGCGCGCGTCCCATTGCTGTTTTCTCATTTCAATTTTAATCCCTCGCTGCAATGCAGGAAACGGGCCGCAAGCCGACGTTTATTAACATCTAACGAAATGATGAAAATGTCGCGGGCGGGCGTAACGGACTGGCTGGATCGTCGTAGCTTTAATATCATCAACGATAATTCTCGGCGGCAAGTTGGAGGAGAACGGTTAATGAGATAATTGAATTCTGTGTTCCTCCTCGTCGCTGAAAGATTTTCCCCCACCTCTACCCTTTCCCGCTAATTGAAGAGGTAAATGGATAGAGGGGTGTTGTATATCGTTGTCGCGTTGTTCTCGCGTTATTGATTTAAAGTCTGTGCAATTGTGTGACGCGTTATGTATATCGCAGAAGAGCGAAATTAGATGTCAAATAAAAATAACATATCGATCAGATCAAAATCACGTCTCTCTCCCTCTCTTTCTCTCTCTCTCTCTCTCTCTCTCTCTCTTTCTTTCTCTTTCTTCTTTCTCGGGAGAGAAGAGGAATTATCTTCCGTATACAAAAAATACTTGTCCGTATTTGTACGTGTAATATCGAGTCTCCAATTTTCAAGTTACGAGAGAGCGCGCGAGATAGACGAAGAGAAAGACGCTTTTGAGCGATCGCGACGTCGCGAAACGGATAGTGTTATCAAGGTAACACCGTATCTGTAGATAATAGCGTCATTAATTTCGTAATATCTCCCCTAAGTAATGCGCAAATTAACTTTCCCGGCTGCTATCGGTTTAACGAGCTGAGTTTGGGCGCAGGGAAGGCGGGGGGAGGGGAGGGGGGGGGCGTCAAAACTCGTTACGCACCGCGCGCGCGGTGTGTATCCGCGCGCGCTCTACACGCTTTCCTCTATACGCGCGCACACAGTCTGTATGAAACCCACTTCCGCACGCCCTTCTCCTCTTTCGAGAGACTGCTCTCGGCTTTGCAGAAGCTTGTTAACACCATCGCAGACACGACCGGGCGTATCTCTCCCCCACTTGCTGGAGAGGCTTTTGATTTCGAGTTGTTTCCACGGACCCGTGTACGGATTGGTACAGCCGTCGCCGCCGCCGCGCCGCCACGACGATCGATCGATTCTTAAGAGGATACTACCGGACTATAGAGATCTGCAAACCGACACGTTTCTCTCTGATATTTCGTTTTGTGTCGTAGTTTACCGCGTCAAATTCAAAATGCTTCTACAGAAATAAGTAAATTTTGCTAAGAGAGTGCGCTCGTTCTTTGAAATGTCAAAATTCTCAGCATAAATATTTTCTCTTATACAGTTTTTTTCTTCCGTAATCTTTTACCATATATTCATGTATATTCATGTAGAATTATTTGGTGGTTTGGTGCTCTTTTGGCTCAGCGGACCTACAAAGCTAGTCCATACGCCATTCTACGTCTTTTTGATGATAGATTAAAACCGCGGATTGGGTTCCTGACACCAAGCCACGGAGTTGTATATTTGTTAAATTAACAGATAATAATAAGAAAGTGGTGTAAAACACCGACAATTGTCCAAAAATATTCACAGCGCAACTACACACATTCAACCGATACGGCTCTCATCATCTATATGTAGAATTATTTCTAAGCTTCGGCATAGACGTAGAATATATAGACTGCGCGTCTTTGGCTGAGAAAAGACGTCTTCATGGTTTGACAGAGACAACGTTACTTTGAACAGTAACTCTTTCTCTGTCTATCAATGTCTGTGGTGGGATCAGAGGGCCTACTGTTTCATACCACCTAACCCGTCATCACCCATTAATCTCTTTCACTCTTCTTCACCCCCCCACTATTTTTCTATCCCCACTTTTCCACTACTATTCTATCAATCAGCGAAGACTTCTTTTTCCCTCACTACTTCGCTAGACAAAGATGAGGCTACTGTGCTCAACACCAGCTGTCTCTCAACGTTGAAGACATTTTCTTAACGTGGCAAAGGTAGGGAACGCGCAGTCTATGCATTCTACATCTATATATGAGATTCGGTACGTATTCACACTGAATTAGCGCACTAAGTACGACAAAAAAGAACAAAATGAGACATTCAGATTGTGGTTGAAATGTCTAATTGATGAGAAAAAAAGATATTTGTGTGATGACAGAATAGGTTATCACGTGCTATCATTGTGAATAAAAAAAAAAGAAAGTTCAAAAGAGCATTATATACTCATTTTCGAAAGCACTATATAATTTTTTATATTTATTTGCTTCTGTAGAAACATCTTTCGCGTGATGCGGTACAAAAAATTAGAGAAATTAGAGAAATTTATTATTTATTCGAGATATCGGGGCATCTCGATTTTGCGCGTTCGTAAATCGGCCGTTCGTTTCGCATTTTCACGCAAATAATTAACGGTAGAGAAACTGTCGCGCGCGCAGAGATGACCTCTCACAGGAGAAACTACGCCACTCCGGTAATTTAATTAAAATATGAAAACTCTCAATATCCAATTTATCATAAATCGTTTTATACTTGACGAGAGAGCGAGAATCGAAGCGATCGCGCGATTATTACTTGTAATAGCCCCCAATCCGCCTTCATTATTCATAATTGCTCGTAATTACATACGCGTTAGCTGCGTGTTCGCTGCCGCGCGCGTAGAAAATTGATGAGCCTCTCGACGGATGAGCGCGCGATGCCGGGGTGTCATTCTATCGCTATCACTTCACATTGGCTATCATTTCCGACGTGTGTGTCGGTGTTGTGTGTGTTATATATATTATTTTACCGGAGTTATCTTTCGCGTCGATTTTCGGTTTTCCCCCGACAAAATCGACACAGCCGGCGTATTTGTCGTCTTTTTACGAGCGAAAGACAAGCGCGCCGAATGTTGTCCGGCAAAGTGGGACACGACGCGACACGGACGGTGTAATTTCGGTCGGGAGCGGCTCTCGCCAACTGTCGACGACGGTCTGGCCTGGTTCGGTCCGGTCACCCCCGTGGGACTGCGGACAATGGTGTTGCTCTTGCCACCCTGTCGGCGTTAACCACCGACCATTACGGGGTCGTCTCTTAAACTCCCGTTCCCCCTGTCGCGAGAGCGTCCTCGTGGATACTTTACCACCCGGTGTTCTTCTTGCGACAAACAAACAGCCTCTTTACTCCCGCTTTTCTTTTTGTTTTTTGGTTTTTTTCTTACGACAACGAGGTGGACGGCGCAACGACAATGACGACAATCTTTCTTTCTTTCTTTCTTCCGTCTCTCGGGGAACGGGAGTTCCCGACTCTCGCTCGGCGAAATTAATTACCGCCGATGAATTTTTGCTCCGGATCAATTCGCTATCTATACGTTCTCTGTTTGGCTCGTTCAACAACGCGGAGCGTTTCTCGTTGACAGCAGGCGAGCAGCAGCGAAATAAGCAAGGGTTAGAGTGAATCGCTCGCGGTACGTGTTCAGCGTGTGCGATACGACGTCGTATCGAATTATTGTTTTCGCACGCGGTAAATGTGTAACGAAATAACGAAATATACGCGACAAGCAAATTAATTCGTCGCGCGTTCACACAGATTCGCGCGTTCTCTCTTTTCGCGAGAAATCGTTTTAATTTATTCGTTCGCATCATTTCGAGTTCGTATATCAATGACGCGTGAAAACGTTTACACAATTCGGCCAATGCGATACGTGCGGCCGGCAGCTGGTACATATAAACGACTCTCGCGGTTCTTTGACGAGTGCGCGCCCGCACGTGCGAGAGAGACCCGGGGTGTAAATGCGATTAACTCGAGGTCCGCCTTCATTGTCACGCGCGGTACAATTGGCACACTTGAAATTTCGAGTCCGACGCCCGACGCCTATCGAGAGGGTTCAGACGGTCCTTTTCTCTTTCCGCCCGCCCGTTCCTCTTTGACGGACCGGGGGGAGGAGGCCTTTAAAGGCCTGCTGACGAAGGCTCTTTAGCCTCATTAAAGCTGCACCGTAATTATGTAACGAGCGTGTGTTCCGTCGGCACACAAAGTGCCTCGATCGAACGCTTCCCATGTATTATTCCGCGCGCGTGTGACGATGATCCACGGGATCATCGTCATCTTTCATTTTCCGATCGAGAGATAAAATTGTCGTTTATTTTTACCTTCGCCGATTTGTGTGTGTATGTGTGTGTGTGTGCGTGTGTTGTCATCAATTTTATATAAATTTTCCGGAATTAAAATTACCCGCGCGCGATAATTGGATACTTTCGCCGGGAGTGTAAATTTTACGCGAGAAATAACGTCTCGTCCCCTTTCGCGCTGAAACGAAATCCATCATTCTTCTGAGACAGACTCACTTACCGGTCGAAATTCAGTCGTCGAACATTAATGCTTTTTTTACGCACCCAAGTGGAGATACGTACTATTGATTTGTATCGAGCGCGCCGACGAGCCAAGTGGCGAACTCGTGAAATTAACGGCGACCGTATTTTTCGCACGGCCGAACCAAATGCTCGGACAATGCGAATAATAGCTCGGCGGGGTGTCCGCATCGGTGAGGTATGTGTGTGTGTGCGCGCGCGCGCGCGTACGAGAGTGTTGCGAACGAGAGAGAATCTCGAGAGAATAACCACAGCGTGCGGAGCACGAGCGGCCGCGCATAAGCAAGAACGCCTTGGCGTGTTCGACGAGGTTTTGGCCGCCTTTGTGTGTCGCAGTCACCCTCCGTCGTTCCGCCCCGCCCTCTCTCTCTCTCTCTCTCTTTCGGTGACATTTAATAGAATTTACGAGGCGGAAGTGTCAAACGCGTTATTGTCACCGGTCCGCGTAAGTGATGTGGCATTCACCATCGCGCTTCAACATCGTTTCGCCGAGTTGCGAAAGGGTTTCGAGATGAAGTGCAATTTTTACCGAGCAATGTGTGAGCACGGGGAATTCTCTCTCTCTCTCTCTCTTCTCGCGCGTATGTATGTACATATTACATTTCATCGCGCTGTTATACCGTCGGAAACATTTGTCGCTGTATCCATCACCATCCCTGCGCGCATACCTTCAGCATCAGCGCGATCGCGTCTATTCCGAGTTACAGTCGTTCGCGCGTTCGTTACATTTTATATGTACAGCGGCGTGTCAAAAGTCCGTTTTATCGGACTTTATTAAGCAGCGCCGCTTTTCATACGTGATTCTCGCGAATTTGATTTGATATCGTGACAAAACGTATCCTCCCGTGTAATTGCGAGGAAGAGTATCGGAATATCGGGTTTCGGGTTTTGCAAATTTAACGAATCCCCGACGCAAAGCGACGGAGGGGGGGAGGGGGCGGGAGAGGGGGGTCAGCATCATCATCTCTTTCGCACGGGGAATTAGTGTTTTCTCCGCGAAAAAACGTTCGCGACTTCTTCGATTCGGCGGACGGCGGAATAGGGGATTCATCACGTACGCTGACCCTCCGCGTGGTTTATCTCTTCTTTGAGACACCGACGGCGCGAGCCGAGAGGATCTCGTTGGTGCCGGGTTTTATCTCGTCTCTTGGCCGCGCCGCATCCCTCTCCGTTTTATTCTGATAAAGACGGCGGAAGCCGTCGGGGACGAGGGAACGAGAGAACACGTCTCTGGGAGACGAGAGCAAAGAGACGAGAGAAGAAAGACGGAAAGACGGAAAGACGAACGAAGGACAAGAGGAAGAGCGACGTACTATTCTTCCTCGAAAGGTTTCGAGCGTATCACCGGGTATGGTGGCCGGTATCGCGTGCGAAAGCCGGGAGATACCCCGGCGTTGCGCTCTTCCATCCCTCTCACCCTTGTTTTTCTCTCATCTTCTGTCCACCAGTCTCGAGGGCGGTGGCTTGCTTCGTGCTCTATGGCGCGGAAAATTGCGGAACCCCGTCGATGGTGCTTTCCGTTCCTTCGAGAAGACCGACCGGCGGAATTTTCGCAGAAGGGTAATGGCTGGAGCTCGGCGGTGGACGCGCGCTACGTCCTCGCACACAGAGACAGGGACGCCAAAGAAAAACATAAAGCAAAACTGCTCTCTCGGTCGACGAAACGCCAATCTGCATTTTTCATCGCGGGAGCGACGATTCCTTCCCTTCGAATCGTCGATTAAAAAAAATCTGATCCGCAGTACGGGAAATAGTTTAGAGCCCTCAAAGGCGGAAAAGTGGAAGATAAATTGATCTCTCGTAGAAAACGTCGCGAGTGTTTCCGCGCCGCCGCTTGCCCGGCGATCAATCGTATTAAAAACAAAAATCAAAATCAAAAAAAAAAAAAAAAAAGAAATAAAGAAAAGAATTATGAATTATTTAACAATAAAAATTCGTACAGGGGCTTTCTTTGAAAGTGAGCGTCGCGTGCCGCTCAACACCTCGCACAAAGAGATTAACAAAACACACAGATTAAACGTATTAAAAAAAAAAAAAAAAAAAAACAAAGTATANAAAAAAAAAAAAAAAAAAACGCGGAAATTCGACTCGGTGATGAGATCCGCGAATTGACAGCTTGACGTTTAACGCTTGAATATATACCGGCAAGTGATTGATTGAGAGCAGATAGAAAGTGGAATATAAAAAATAGAAACAAAAACTATATTTAAAAAAAAAAAGTACGCCGATTCGCACAGAATTTGTTTCATATTTTCGAAACTTACATGCGCACGTGCGCTGGCACGTAAAATCTTCAGATTCCACACAAATTAATTCCAATTATTAATTAAAATTAACATTTTCAACACCGTGCGTCATGTTCCATCTCGTTTTGGAAGAGCGCGTGCGCAGAGAGAGAGTGTGTGTGTGTGTGTGAATATATTACAGTTAAATCGATTAATTGTGACTAAATGTTCATTCAAGTGACCCTACAAACGTTAACGAAGAAGCTGTGCGATATCGCAACCGTTTTGTAAAGACAGCAACAATTACAAACAATTACACTCGAACTAGATAGTCGAACATGCTGGAGCTGTTGCGAGCGGGCGGGGGAATAATTCCGACGCGCTTCGCGGGAATATTCCGGCGCATATATTCCGTGGAGGTCGATATCTCGCAGCTTCCGATATCGGAAAGCCAGAGCACGTTTCGCGTGTTCCTCCGGAATTCGAACGTCCTCTCTATCTCCCCCCTCTCTCTCTCTCTCTCTCTCTTCGATCGTCGTAACCAAAGTACATTTGCGAGCGCACTCGGGTTCTCGCGTGCGAAGTCACGCGCTTGCTTCACTTCGGGATTTGTTGCCTAAGTATCGACGGAGGGATGATGATCCTTCACGAAGAGAGCGTGTGTGAGAGTGAGAAACGTGGATGAGAGATATATGTACTAAAAGCGCGGCGCGGTCCATCGTCAATCGGTATCGTTTACGGGTATGGATAGATACTAAACTGTGTCGCGAGACAGACACGGGAGAGGCGCAAGAGAGGTGGTGGTGATTCGGCGTAGCGCGGAAATTGCGCCGTTCGCATGCATAATAACGTCGCCCGCAGAAACGCGTCGCCCGGTAAACGTTAAATCGGGTCTTCTATTTCCAACCGCGCGTTTCAAGCCTTCCCTTCCCATCCGCGTTTGTGAATGTACATATACTCGCGATAAGGATTCGCGAGCGAGCAAATTTGCACGTGACGTGCGATACGATCGCGATTCTTATCAAATGAATTAATCCTCGCGCATATGCGCGCTCGTAATTTCGGTTCGAAGACACGGGCGTGCGAAAGTCGATTGTATATGTATATCATGGAAAAGCGGAAAATGGACAAGCGAATGACGCGATAAATATTCGATTCGCTCGCTTTCGACAGACAAATGACGAAATTGATGGCAAATGGCGGACGCGACGTATGTATGTATGTATGTATTTGCGATACCTATATTTTGCTCGCGCGCGAGATCTGCAATATTCACAAGACGACGACAGAGCGTCGATAGTCTCGCAAAAGGAGTCTCGGGACTCGCGAGACACGAAAGAAATAGCCAATCTCGCCGTGTGGCGTCGTACCACGATGAATCTCAGTCACATTTCACTTTGACGTCGCTCCCCCCCTCCCCCCCCCACCGCTAGATGACCGTCTTGCCGGCAGTACGTTTTCATTATATCAACTAAGGATCAAAGGAGGTATACCGGGGCGAAAATCTTCGGGGCGCGATGAAGAGTAAAGGGGGAAAATAGTCAGCGAGACGTGGATGGATCGACGGGTGCGGATCGAAGAAACCGAAATGAAAAGTCAAAGAGCGCGACGAGAAAAAAAAGAGAGAGAGAGAGAGAGAGAAGGGGAAAATCTATCTACGTACAAAAAGAGGCAAACACGGGGAAAGGAGAAGAAACAAAGAGAGAAAGATAGAGGGAGGGAGGAAGGGAGCAAAGTGGGGCAGATGGCGAGAAGAGCCAGTAGCTCGTTATAATCTTCTGTATGTGTGTGTGTGTGTGTGTGTGAAATACTCCCAGGACACGAGCTATTGTGAACATCGCGCAGTTCCCGTCAACCAACATATCGTTCACGCCGCGCTATCATCCCCGTTGTCCTTCTGTCGGCTTTCCGCCGATGCAAGCTAGTTCGCGTTCCAATTCGCGCGCAAACGCACAAAGGCGCGGTAACGTGCAGATACGCATTAGAACTGAATTATCGAAGAAACCTTCGGAAAAGTGTGTCTCCATTAACATATGTGAGATCCTTGAATTTTTTATGTGAAAAGATAAATAATCTCGAGAGAGAGAGAGAGACGTTCGGGTTTTCCGTGCGTGATGTAACAAAGAAGAAAATCTCGCGCGCGGTTTCGCGTACGTGTGTTGCGAGAAACGGAATCTCGAAGATATATAATATCGAGGCGAGTCCGTTGACATTCTCTCGGGTCGCCGCGATCGATTCCGCCGAGGTAGCGCGCGTTATAAGGAAACCAAAAGCATCAGCGAGCGGAGGAACGCTGAAAAAAGAATATACCTTTATTGCGATGCATGCCAAGTTTGCGAATGGCGCGCGGCGCGCAGCGTGATGGAGTGTTGCGATGCACTCAAAACCGGAGGGAAAGAAACAAAGTCGCGAGTCGGTGCTCTTTTGCGAAACTCACTTGACTCTCGGCTCGCCCGCGAGTTGTGGAATTTGCATTCCCGCGGTGAGGTCTATTTTATGATGTTGGAAATTTGGATATCTCTCTCTCTCTCTTTCTCTCTCTCTCTCGACTCCTTTTTTGGTTTACCGCGACATTTTTATACTTCCGCGAGAGAGAGAGAGTGCACGCGCGAGAAGAGAGGGATTCGATATTCCGTCGCGATGGGAGAAAATCATAATGTCGACCCGACCGGGCGAGATCGAGCGCTCTTTCTTTCTCTTTCTTTTTGTCTCTCTCTCTTTCTCTTTCTTTTCGTGCGATCGCCGTCGTCGTTATCCAAGTACGGGCGGGTATGGCCCACGAGGCGCGTCATAAAGCGACCAACGACGACGTCTCGCTGGTCCTCGCAAGGGTTTTGGGATCGCGTCTCCGTCTTACGACAAGTTCGTGTGTCGCGCGACAAAGAGAAATTCGATGATTTTATCAGTATTACCGCGCGTATATATATATACCAGGTGGCGGTCTCTACTCCTAATATTCTTGCTCGCGTCAACGTGTTTTCCGGTCTCGTTTTGACGAGCCCGGAATGAGAAAAATCGTCGTTCGATACGAGACGTCCAACACGCGCGCGCCGACGAGCATGCAAACAAAGCTTCGTGTTTTACGAGGGCGCGGACGTATTTATGTGGGCGAGGATCGTTGGCGGTGACCCGACGTGAATGTAAACGTTCGCCGCTCGCGCTCACTCACGTGCGCATACATCGCGCGCGCGCGCGCGCGCTATACACGCACATACACCTGCGCCGGAATGAGCGCCCGACCGTGAAATAAAGGGGTGGAGACGCGCGCGCGCGCGCGGCGAAGGAACGAGCGGTGAAGGAGACGACGCGTTCCATATGTAAACCCCCGAAGAATAGCTTATTTTAAAACGATCACGAAACGCTTTTCATGCCCAGAAGATGATGGAATCGCGCTTTCATTCGACTGCCTCGCGGTGTGAAAAATGATCCGCGCGCTAACGTTCTCTCGCGCCTCCCTCCCTTCTCGAAAAATTCTCCCGCGTTTCTTTCTCTCTCTCTCTCGCTCGCTCTCTCTCTCTCTCTCTCTCTCTGTCTATCTCTTCGTCTTTCTCTGTCTATCTCTTCGTCTTTCTCGCCTTCCTCCCCTCGGCTTTTTATCTTCCTCTTTCGCTGTGGATGAGGTACGGTATGAGCGAGCACTTCGTGTCCGTTTGCCTCGGCAAGCCGCTACGTGCGTTTTATACAGATAGAAGAACATCGACGTCAGGAAGATGACTCGTTGCTTTTTTTTTTTCTAATGCGCGAGATGGATCAGCGCTTTTTTTTTGCAAGAAGAATAATACACGCTTGCCGCGCGCGCGCGCGCGTCTATATCGCTTATCTATTGGTTGCACGCGAAGAGGGACGAACAAAGAGAAAATGTTTATACAAATGACGAGGGAACTACGTAAGCGTTTATGTGCGCAGTGTCGGAGAATAGTAGTTTTTAGATCTCAACGGCGACTGAATTTTCTTAAATTAAATAAAAGCGAGAATGAAGCGCGCGTATACGTAACGGGCAGCGAGTGACGTTCGTAAATAGCGCGAAACGCTATTCCGAAGTGTGCGTGCGCGTGTGTGTGTGTGCGTCGCGTTTATCGTGACACGCGTATCACTTGTCACTTCGGTATATAAATCCATAGAGACCATTTTGAAGTGACACGTCACACACGTACACACACACACACAGAGAGAGACAAAACGCTGCGTTCGCGCGTCGCTCGGTTATTTCGACAACCGAAACGCGACGAAAACGCGCCCGAATATATATATATATATATATATGTTTCAAAAACCATAATCCGCTCAATTTGCCGAATTGCACGGATCGCATGAATAACATTACGCGGAATCAAGTCCGCGGCATAAATCTCCGTCGATACGGCGAACGTCATACGGTGCGCGCGCGCGCGCGCGCGCGGGGAGCGATGGGGAAAGAGGGAAGGTTGGAGCGTTACGTATCGCGCGCGCGATTCGTATCAATAGTTTTACGAGCTTCCGTCAGTGTGTTTCATGAAATTCAAGTTGCTCGCATCGTTCCTTCCGCCGTTTCGCTCGACGGGATCGCGTAACGGCCAATCGATTCCGCGGCGAAACTTCGATCCGAACCCCGGGGGTTACGCGTTTCGTTCGTTGTATACGTCGATGTTTTATTTCCACGTCTTACGTAACGTACGGCGAAAGCGGTTTAACGCTGTCACGTGAGGTCTCGCTGTCTCAAAAGAAGCACGGCGTACTAGCTGATACGGAAATTGTGAAGGGACACGGTTCGTTTGCCTTCCACGGTCGGAAGTTATGACAAATCGTGCGACGCCGCGCGACTGCGCCTCTAGTATATATATATATATATTATATATATATATATATATATGTATGTATATATGTATAAAGTTTCCCTCTCTGGTCGACTCGCCGCGAGACGACGTCTACGGGAGTGATTCTCGGCGACACTCCACGATTAACGACCTCCATTCGAGAGGCCGATTTATTATCGCAATATCTGAGACGAGAGAGAGAGAGAGAGAGAGAGAGAGAGGGGGGAAGGAGGAAGAAAGGGGAGAGAAACAGCGATACCGGGGAAGTCAACGACGATAGAATCTTCGCCGGCGAAGCGTCGCGTCGCGCGAGTAAATGCATTTAATCGACGAAGCGCGCGCGCGCGAGCAGGAGAGATATTAATTATTTCCAGGAGGGAACGTTCATTTATCTTATTACTCGCGCGACGGACTCTCGATGAACGGGAATACACAATGCCGATAACGACCCGGCCCGAACATCGTCGGCGAAATTGGATCGACGTCGCGCGGGAACGTCGATCTTTTATTTTAGTTTTTTTTTCTTTTTTTTTTTTTTTTTTCAACGAAAACGTCACCCTTACGTTTTGGTGAGCGAGTCGAAATCGGAGAGTCGGTCACGGGAACATCCCTCGTCGTGTTCCCGCTCCCCCTCTCGACGCCACCTTCTTTTAATTCACGCTACCCCCGTGTCGTTTCGGTGATGCGATAACAATACCCGCGAGATTCGTCCCCGTTTCGCAAACTTCGTTTTCGCAACGAGCAACGGCGTCGTCCCGCCTTCGTTCGTCCCCCCTCCTCGCGCGCTCTCCCTCATCCTCCTCTTCGCCGCTCTTCATCGCCACTCGACCGCCTATTCTCGACGTTTTCCCGCACTGCCGACAATTATTAGCCATTGTCCGGCGAAAAGCCCGAGAGACCGAATTACGTCGAGTTAGGACCTCCCAACGTTACTGTCCTCGATGTTCTATAGACGGGGAGAGCCGAGCAAAATGGGTTGGGCAAGACAAGAGAGAACGGAAACGAAGAAGAAACTGAACAGCTATTGAGAAGAGCCGAAGTATTACACGAGCGGAAAACGGAGGGAGAGAGAGAGAGAGAGAGAGGAAGAGGGAGGAAGAGAGTGATCGTAACTTGAGTGGAGGAACAGCGGGAGAAGACAAGAGGTGGTCACGAAGGGAAGACTTTGGTCATCCTGAAGAGACGACCACCGCAAGAATTATCGCCCCCTCACTCCACTCCCAAAGTCCTCGTAAAGAGGATCGAGTGATTTACAGCGACATCCACCCTTCACCCTCCCGCCTCCGCCTTATCCAACATCGCCGATCGGCGCTTATACACGTGTGTGTATATACCGTCTCGAAAGTACGTTTTAATGGCATTCGTTCGGCGCGTCAATCGTTAGACGCGATTTATAACGCGCGGTGGCGTCGTAACAAACGAATTTTCGACGAAAGCCGCTCCGGTTTCGAAAATAGAACCTGGGGCAAGTCTTGCTTGTGCGCCAATTCGCTCCCGCCATTCGTCGTTTATTCTCGCGGGTGAATAATGAAGAGCGCGCTTAAGCGACACGCACCGTGTCCGCTCGTTTCGCACAATAGAAAAGCGATTTTCGATTTTCCCCGAAGAAGATCTTTCTTCTTTTTTTTTCTTTTTGGTCTCCGACAATTGTAAAAAGCTATTAGCGCGCGGAGAGATTCCGAGACATTTTTATTTAAATTTTTTCCCGAGAACAAACCTTGTGAGAAGCGCCGTTTCCTTGTCTCTCATCAGCGTAATGCGATTTGCCGTAAAGCGAATTTTCATTGGAAGTGAAAATGAAGTTAAAAAAAAACTCTAATGGGGGCACAACGTACAACGTGTAGTGTCTTATTCAATACAAATTATTATTATTATTTTTTTTTTTTCACAACTGCGCTCTTCGAAGAGAACGAGGGTTATACGCAAGGCGTTACGTTCTCTCACCCTCTCTCCGAATGTTGCGCCCCCCGAGCGACCCTTCCCCCTCCCATCGTCTCTCCCGGGATATTAGCCGCCAAAAACCATATACGTGTTCCCTGCTCCCGTCTCGACGACGTTGTAACGTTAGACGTATGACCGGCACGCGGAGCGAACGACCGAAGGGAGAACATCGCGTCACATCATTCATATTCATATCGCCGAGGAGAGAGCGGGATCCTATCTTTCTTCCTTTGCTTGACAGGGAGCGCGCGGCGCTCCCGTTCTCTGATCCCCGACCCGCGAAAGGTGAATATAATATCGTTAATACGAGGTCGAGGTGGATATCGCGGTGTGTCGCTCTCTCTCTCTTTCTCGTCGTGAAGAAGGTGGATCAAAGAGGTGAGGAGGGGGAGGAGGAAGGTGTTGCCGTTGGGGGTGGTTGAAAACGAACGGCGGGCGTTCGCTCCGCGGTATTCACGTGTCCGTAAATACACCGGGAAAGATACACGGGGGAGCCGGAGAAACCGCGCGGATCTCTCCCGTGAGACCAGCTAGGTTTACCGTTTGTCCGCGCGATCCTCCGCGCTCGCCCCTATCTCTTTCTCTCTCTCTCTTTCTCTGACACAAAGATTCTTTCTTCTCTTCATCTTCTCCGCCCTCCGCCCTATCGCTCCAATTTCCCGTCGGACGAGAAGCGTACGCGCCTGGATTTTCGCGAATCGAAGGATACCGTTTCTCTCGTTCGCCTTAAGCCGCTTGTCCGGCACGAAAGAGCTCGAGATCTCTCTCTCTCTCTCTCTCTCTCTCTCTCTTTATCTCTCTCTACCGTGATCGTAACCGCCATCCTTTTATCTATTCACTCGCGGCTGCAGACAAGAAGGGCTGTTTCCTGTAATGTCGAAACTCTTCAGGGCGAATCTGCGGTCCATTACGGATGTATGCGAACGGGAAAGTCTTTTGCGCATCGGTGCGAGCGAAAGCCGGCTTGTAAGCCGGATTTTGCTCGGTGATCTTCGAAAGTACACGTGGTGAAGAAAGAGAGAGAGAGAACGCGACGCGCGCGATTTCTATTGAGAGATGCATGTGTACATACGTACTCAGCTTCTTTCATTTGTTCCTCCAAAGCTGGTTTGTATTCACGTCGTTCGACTTTACACGCGGCGTCTTTAATTTAAATTACACTCTTGTTTTCTTAGCCGAAAGTGGGATTAGAGAAAGACGAAAAGCAAGGTAAACTCTCGCGCTTTAGATTAAGCCTCCGCAAGATCTCTCTCCACAACTTCTTCTCCCGACAATTAAGTTCCGCCACTCTTAATATCCAGAAGAAGAAAGAAGAGCGGACGACAAATATTTAATTTTATTTACCTCCAGCGACACGCGCCAAAAAAAAAAAAAAAAACGATATTACATTGATTCGTAAACTCCGCGCAGAGATAAATACGTCACAATGATAGCTTAAATTGATTAAAAAGATTATATCGCAATTTTTCGCTCGACGAGCGCAAACAGCGGGAATTATCGCAAGTAACGATTCATTGATTAATAAGGGAAATAAATTTACGCAATATAATGTTCGGACAGAGAAAGAGCGAAATAAAATATTAAATCGAAATAACGCGCGCGCCACTTTGTGAAACGCTACTATTGCAACACACACACACACAAATGACGTAAATATTGTTGTAAATACAAATTTTATACAATTTATGTTTTTAAAGATTGAAACGAATATATCAGTCCTTTGTGCGCGCGCACGCTTGTGTGTGTGTGTGTGTGTGCACAAACGCGGAATTAATTGTATAGAAACAAAATAAATATTCCCCCCACTCGATATTCGCGAGAAGTGACGCGATTGTGTATTCCGCTCGTTATTAAAGGCGGCGCGATAAGTGAATCGAGACGCGTCGTCGTGACGGAGGAGAGAGGGAGTGTCGCGCGCGCGAAAACAAAAAAAAAAAAAAAAAAAAGTATATTCCGCTGCCGATACGTGATATCGATGCATAATGCAAGAGAAAGAAGCGACCGGGGGAGACCGAAAGAAGAACTCCGCGAGCAAGTTTCTTCCGCGTATCTCAAAGAGCACACACTTGAGATATGTTTTTCAAGTATCCTCGTATACGAGAGAGAGAGAGGGAGAGAGAGAGAGAGAGAGAGGAAAGAGGATAGAGACTTCCTCTCCCAACGAGGAGGGAGGCTTCGTCCAATATACTTTTAAATCTGTTATTGCCGCTTTTCTCCGAAGAGATGGACTTACGGAGAACAGAACGCCGTCACCCAAAGTGTAACACGACTTTCTCTGTGTACAAAGTCTGCGTCTTCGCTAGTTCGCGCCTTTGATTCACTATTGATGGCGCGCGCCGCGTCCCGGGAAAACTCTTCAATCCTCTTAACATTTCACAACTTCCGACTTTCGCGTGCCGTGTGTTTTTCGCATACACACGCACACGCACACGCACACACACCTATACATACTTTCCACAGTACAGAGATTATAAAACTATATCTACTTATGTTTTAATAACGTGTCTCAAGTCTGGTTATTTTACTCGTTGAGTAGATTTTCCAAACGACGGTGGAAACTCTGCGCTCGCTCTAAAATTTTAATCAGCATTTACGGTGCAAGTTGCGAGAAAATTCCTGTGTCTCTCTCTCTCTTTCTTTTTCTCACTCTTTCTCTCTCTCTCTCTCTCTCTCGCGACGGAGCGATTCTTATTTTCCTCCCATCTGCGAAATGGGAAATGTATTCACCCGAATAGCCGAGCAACTGCTTGTCCTTTTCAGCGTTAAGCATAATTTGTAGTCTATAGGACAGAGAAAAACCAGAGAGGCAGGGGGTGAAAATCTCCTCCCGCGCCTCCTCCCTCTCTCTCTCTTGCTTTAGTAATTAAAGTAAAATCAGCGAGAGAAGCTGCGCTTTTCGAGAACAGCTCGCCGGCGCGCGAAGTCCTCGGCTACAATGAGACATAAAACTTTAATGACATGCCGCGACAACTTTTATAACAAACTTTTTACTACGGCAGTGCAATTCACGATGTTTTCTGAACGCGCGTAGAAATGCTTGCGTTCGTTCGTTCGTTCGTTCGCTCATTCGTTTCTCTAAGCTGGTTCGACAAACGAGAGCCGGTCAAGCGTTTACGGTCGTGTCGATATTCATGGCCTCGCCGGTTCGCCCGGGGGTGCCGCCGCCGCCGGCGGNGGTGGTGGTGGTGGTGGTGGTGGTGGTGGTTTGCGGAGGTGGCATTGCCACTCGGTATATCCGAGTTAATAATGCGCGGCCCCCGCCGATCGTATCGGGATATGTACAGCGCGCCGAACGAGCATATATACGTGTGTCACTCGAAATCATTACCTCGTGTACACCATCCATACTTCGTGTAACCGCCGAATCGCGGGACCGCGCGCGCGTTTTGCTCTATCTCGCCAATGGCCCCGTGTGGGCGCGGAACTACGAGGGCGCAAAATCCGCACGAACGGTAATGGTTCAAAATGTCGCCACTTAATTGCTAATCGAGTTAAAAGTCCCGCCGCCGCCGTAATCGGCGACTGCGATAAAACGTCCACATTTCCGAAAACGACATAAGCCGCTTTCGATATTTCGAAAATACTGAGTGACGGTATTATTGCAAATAAAGAAGGGGAAAAAAAAAGAAATTTAGGTTAAAAACCATTTGGTGTTATTCTTGACGAAAATGAAATAAAATTGCTAAAAAAACGTGTTTAATTTTTCGTCGACGAAAAGCGCGAGATTAAGAAATTGCGATTTACATATCCTCTTCCCCATTTTTTGTTCTACTTTTTTTCACGATAAAGATATTCAATCAAAATATCAAATTTACACTCGTAATTAGACATTTATATTTATTTTTATTATATTTCTATTATATTTATTTCTATTCACATTCAATTCGCTGTGCTTTAACTCTTTGCTTCGCTGTAAAACGAAGACTTAATTAGTGTAACCATTGCGAATCTCGCTATCTCGCAGTGGAATCGCGAGGTTTTAGTCAGATCTGGCTCGCTTTGTAAGTCATGTTTCGCCTGGCTGGAAACTTGTGTATCCGTGATTATCTCCACGGCGCGCCCGAGTCAGCGCGATAGCGTCGTTTAAAGAACGAGCTCGTGCAATACGCGCGTGCGATAATAATTTATACGGGAAACGCTTTTCTCGCACGATCTTCATACGATTAAACCCGAGACATTTTAATCCGGACGGACTTTTATCGCCAACGAAAATTAAATTAGCGAAAAATTACGCGAGAAATAAATACAAAATTTTTCAAACAGTTATGAAAAATAATATGCATAACGCTATAATTGCAAATGTTAACGTGTCGACGTTAACATACCGTCGCAGCGCGCGGCGAATGAATATTTATTAAAGATCCGACGGATAATAATATCGATTCGATAAATTACATTATTTATATCGAACTAGATCGGATTCTGAGAAATATCAATTATTACGTACATATATTGTATATTTATTGATTTCCGCAAATAGAAACTGCCTGTCACGATTCCGGACAGTACAATAATACACAATTTAGATCGCCGTTGTAAATAAATCCAACGTGACGTGGCTGCCGGAAAACGATTAACCAGGTACATACGGATTGAAGTTTGCGCATCCGCTTGTATCGCAGAGTTTATTATTCCGCGCCACCGCGAGAAAACCTCTTTTTCCGCTTTTCACGTTCGTTTTTTCCGGTTTACGCCGCTTTCTTACGCGGATATTCACAGTCTCTTACGGATCTCACGGGTCACGAGAGATCTAAGGTTTCGCGTGCGATTTTACTGAATCCGCGACAGTTAGCGCAAAGCGCGAGGGAGAGGAAGAGGAGAAGAAGAAGAAGAAGGAGGCGAGTCGCACAATCCCGACCTGTTCGAAATGGTCCTTTAAACGCACCTTATTTCCGCATTATATCCACAGCTCGACTCGCTCCGGAGGATGAGCCATCGCGGCTGCGTGGCACGTGCGAGACGTAATATCCCGTTTCGCGGAGGGCATACGAATCGTCGTCGCTATTACGAGGAGCAAAGGAGTCTTGATCCTCACGAGACTCTTCGGCACGTGCGTAACCGAAAGACTAGAATAGAACGAACGAACGAACGGCGGGGAAGTCGTGACGGAGGGAAGTCCGTGACGACAAAAGCCCGAGCGCGAGTGAGGTATAGCACACACACACACACACACACACCTTTGGAATTCAGGCCGCGCCGCTCGTTTATGAAATATTCGATACATCCCGAAGGCCGAGTGAAATTTCTGACGGGGCAGGGAATCTCGTCTAAGAATCCTCCCGGCGTTATCGGCTCGGCGCGCCGAGAAATATGTCCGTCACGAGAAGAAGATGTAACGCGCCCGGGATGTGCGATGTATAAGAGAGGAGAACGCGAAATTGTGAAAAAGCTCCCGTTCCACAACGCAGGCATCTCGTAAATGAATTTACATCCCTAATCGATCCCCCGACAGGTTACATTTCTGTACGTATATATATCAGATACGATGATTGAAATATACATCCGATGTAATATCGATATAATATGCCGAAATAATAATGAATTTATTTAACTATCCCTTTGCGCCGGGGGAACAGCGCGTTTATGAATTATTCAGATTATCTATAGACGCCGCGAGTTTTTCTCTCCCTCCGATGAGAATAAGAAAGCGACGGGATAAAGGGGGAATAATCACGGTCATATACAGACGAGGGAGAAAATCGCGTTGTTCTCGCGCGAGAATCCATCCGAGAGACCTTGTTTGTTCTTGCAAGGGTAGATTGAATCGTCGCGCGGGACTTCTGAAGACGCCCGCGTCGTCGGCCTTAATAGTAAAGACACTTCTCGGGGTATATATATGCACCCGAGTTCTTCGTAAATATTTATCAAGATTAGTCTCCGAGGGATTGCGCGGTTTTTTTTTTTTTTTTTTTTTTTTGTTTCCGCATTTGTCCGTATATTCGTCCGTAAGTCCGTCTTCTTTGCCCCGGGGGGGAAACTCAAAAAACGGAGACGCGCGAATCGCGTCCCGCGATTTCTCCCTCTGTCTTTGCGACTCTCTTCTCGCGTTCCGACGACACCCCGACAACACACTGCGCTTCCCGTCCCTTTATTTTTTTTTTGTTCCCCCACGCTTGAGGGTAGATCGTTTACAACGTCGAAAAGTTCAAGCGGAAGACAGACACTTGAACTATACGGTACGGACTTTCTCTCTCCCCTTCGTTCGACTGCTTTTTATTCAACGTGAACACGTCGTAAAAAACTTCCCGCGTTAAATTGCGATCTACGATATTGAAAAGAAACACCTCCCTCGAGAAGATGCGGCTATCTTGTAGAATTAGTGTGATTTTTTATCGAAAATCAGAGCGAATATTTACTGATCAGAGATAGTTATATGAATTTTTTTTTTTTTTTTAATAAGAATTAATTGATTTCACTGGTTCACTCGGTCGGAACACTTCTTTACGAATTAATTGCATCAGCAAATATTTACTAGGTCAATCACAGTAAATATCAATAATTTCAAAAACTAATTTATGTAATATAAAAATATATTTATCCTTATAATTAATATCTAAAAGTTTTTTGATTATCTTAATTTGTCAAATTTATTAATTTGATCTAATAAGTTTTTTGATTATCTTAATTTGTAAAATTTCCCGCGTTATCTTAACTCTATGCGTACAGACATGGGTCTCCAGGACCCACTCAAAAATTCGAAACCGGTGTCCCTAAGTAAAAAAATTAGTTTTTTTTTTTAACGCTTATATCTTTGACTTTACTAGAAATGTTTTTCAATTTGTTTTTGTTTTACTAGTCGTCATTTTTGAAGTTTGTACGCGAAGAATTAATTTGTATAAAGTGAAAAAACGTTGTCGTGTGGGAATCACCTCGACCGGACTCGATAAATAAGTAATTTTACAGCGAGATCAAACCGCGCGATCTCTCTCTGAATGAAATAAAGAGTGAGCCGTGTAACTTCGGGCACTTCAAACGATAGAGCGCGCAGGTACAACATCTTGATATGATCAATTCAGTGGTATAAAACGTTCGAAAAATCGAGAGATCATTTTTCAGTCGCAACCTTTCAGAACCGTCGACGTTCTAAGAACTAGCTATTCACGTCGCGCGATTCTGCTGACGTCACATCGCCTGGCAGTCGCCGATATAATACCGGGGCGGTTCGCGCGGAAACGCTTCGCGGTCGAGGATCTTCGGCGGTCGAATGAGCGCGACTTCAACCGGCGGTAGAGCGAGACTTGACGAATAGTCTGGCTCGACCGCGCGAGTAATCCACTCGCCGGGAAGGTCCGAGATCTCATCCATTTTAAGCAACTTCGTTCTACTTCCACCTAGACCACGCCAGGCACACGACCTTTCCAACCGGTTCGAGTCCTTCGCCTACGGATAGATATCTCGTGGAATATATCCCTTCCGTCCTCGCTCTCTCTCTCTCTCTCTCTCTCTCTCTCTCTCTCTCTCTCTCTCTCTCTGTCTCTCTCTCTCCTCCGATGCACCATCCAGTTCTCTCCCGCATAGTTGGCTCATCCCTCAACCCTCATCCCTCGTGACCGGTTAGGTCCTGGGAATCCCGACCGGCCTCTCCTGTATCGACCTTTGTCTCGCGGTTGGTGACCGCACGGACGACATCCACGTAGAATTCGTGGCGAACACGTGTGACACGGAGAGAATCGGTAAAGACGATATATCTAATCCGAAGCGACGAGATTAACAGCGATTATCGGTTTCGCTCACTTAGTAGTATATTTATTTTGGTCAGGTTTTAGTTACACGTGAGAGGATTTGAACCGTGGAAGAAAATATTCTTTTTTTTTTTCTATCTTTTTATTACTCTCTGGTAATTCAATTACAACAATATAGGTCTAATTGATATCGTTTGTGAAAATGTGGAATATAAATCGAAATTCCAGTAATAGGGTAATTAAATCATCATAAATACGCGGAGTTATATCTTGATAGACAAATTATATTCAATAAGGTAGATATATATATAATATGCAAAAGTATGCTAACAAGAGATTATCTTCGCAATTTCTCTGAAAGCAACTGATGTTCTATTTAACGGCAATCTTGCTTCTTTGATTTTTGCAAAAAATAAATCATCGTCCGGATAATAGAACTGCCGCGATGCGCAAGCTCCGCGGCGCGTCCAAATTATTACCCTGCCGAAAAATACGAAGTCCGGCAAATGTGAAGGCCGAAATATTCGAACGATAAGAGCCAGGTTTAGCGTTAAGTGGGCTCTTTGTCAACCACCCCCCACCCACTGTTAATATTCAATTTAAATTCTGCCCACGATACACGTAAAACCGGCGGAGTCTGCGTTTTGCGTTGCGCTGCCCTCTCTCTCTCTCTCTTTCTCTCTCGAAAGTAGATCTCGACCCGAATTACACCGGCGCGGCCCTTGCGTTTAATAATAATAAAACAAAACGAAAAATTGGAAAAAGACGTTGACATTCCGCGCGCGCGCGCGCCAGCCACGCGAGATGTCGAAAGAGTATACGCGCGGATCCGCGCGACGTGAACAAAAAAAAAAAAATTGTGCTTCTCAACGAGATTCAACGGGATCGCATAATGCGTGAGGAATATCTAACGGTCGATTGTTCCCGACTAGATGGTAATCCCCTTCGGAGGCATTATAAATGTACATGTGCAGCGCGCCGTAATAAGGTAAATCGAATATCCGCCAGCGAATCGACACCGAGACATGCAAGATGCATCTCTCGCTTATACACGAAGAATATTGCATTATGCGGAACGTACCGCGCGCACGCGCGTTACAGCATTTTTCGGTCGAGTGGAATTCAGGCAGAAGGAGAGAAGATAAATTTATGCGATCGATAGGGGAGAAGTATATCTCGACCGCGCGCCGCGCTCTGGGAGCTTCGGGCTCTGCCTCGCCCGCCGCAACCTTCTATGATTTTATTGAATCGGATAATACACGTCGTATCACGTTCAAGGCGACGCGTCAATGAATATTTTCCGCACGAACGCCACAGTCAACAGGCCAACGGGCGAATTGGATAAATCGCGCGATTGCATAATTTGGGCGCGAAAAATAGAATAATGTAATATAAACGCAAATGTTTCAAGGCTTTATGCGCGCGAGCGCGCAAAAATGTTGAATTCGAAATCGATTCGAGCGATTTCGAATTATATATATCTGTGCGAATATATACCGTGGTAATTGTGCAAGCAGGATTTTCTCTCTCATTAAGAAACAATCGCATTTGTACACAACGAATAATTTCTCGCGTAGCAGCCTCGGGCAAAAATAAGTACGTTATACGTTTTATGGTGTGTAATGTTGCCTTCGCGTGCGGAACGGCGCGCGAGGTGTAGATGTCGAGCGCGAGTTCGCGTGGCGCGAAATGCGAGATACATTCCGTCCGAGGGAACGGTCAAAAATGAGAAAAGAGCGTTAAATAGTCACGCGATTGGGGTTACAGGTGTGGGAAAAAGTCTATAAAATTCTCAAGTCCGTGATATTTCACAACGACGCGGAAACGAAAATCATTATTCCCGTTACGCTTACGGGAATACAATTATATTTAAGGTTAACATTCTTGTTTCCATTTTTTTTTTGTCGAAACGTTTCGTTTAATTAAGTTTCGCGAGTATTTTTTTATTCTCTTTCTCGCGCCTCCTCGCTTCTTCGAGAAACTTCAAACCCGGCATTAAATATTGCCGAGAACGCGCGCCGACGGTGTCTGAGTTAGATTTACGAAAATGCATATATTCCATGTCTATGGAGAGGAGGAGGAGAAGAAGGAGGAGGAGGAGGAGGAGGAGGAGGAGAGCTCGCAGCGAATAATAATTGGTTACGGTAATGCCGGCGCGCAAATTGATAAATTGAAGTAATTCCGATGCCGGGCTACGCTACGAAATGCATCTAATTGGTGATCCCGAAGGCGCGAGCGAGCTCGCAAAGTTGGAACGGGAGCGTTAGGACGTTATTCGCAAAGTCGTGCTCGTGCTGTTCTTGGCAGATAGCCTAATTTATCATTGTTACTGTCTCGTCTTGTTCGTACAACAACGAGTCGCGCGTGAGAACGCGCTCGAGCGTTTTCTCGGTTCCCGCGCGATCCATTACCGCCTTCTACCACCCGGTGGTGGTTTTCTCTCGGAGGGACTTGTTCTCCCCCCCCCCTTCCCACTCCCCATCAGAAAGAGATATCGTGAAAACTCTTGCGATTATTGCGTTAACACAATCGTCGCGCGCGCGCGCGCGCGCGCTTACGCTGAGAATAACGCGAGACAAATCGAACAAACAACAATGTTTTACGCGGCGTGTCTGTTTTTTTTTTTTTCGTGTTTTACGGCAAGTGCCCAATTTTGCATATCTCTCCGTTTCCTCTATTTTTTTTTTTTTTTTTTATTCCGTAGAGAGTTTGTTCGCAAAATATATATGCAATAAAAGCGATAAGCTTGTGTGTGTGAGTGTGTGTGTGTGTGCACGCGCGCGCGCTCATCAAGTGAGCGTTGCTCTCATTTTTATGCGATACGTTTGAACGAATCTTGAATTTATATCTTCTCGCAATTTTCCAATTATTTTATCTCCGACCACTCCGTGTGTGTGTGTATGTATTTTATTCTCTCTTCCGCTCACACCTTTTTGCACTTTTCGCATTCTGTGCGCGGCGCGTGGATCATGATCTAATTCGCCTCCTGCATTTGCGTGTTCGATCGTGCATTCCTCGTCTCTATCTGTTAATTCGCTTTAGGTGCACGAACGATTTGTTAAAACGAACGTAATCCTGTGTGCGAGAGCGCCTGCGCAGCGAGCATACCGAAGCTCCCGAACACATTCAAAATGTTCTCTCTCCCCCCTCCCCCCTCGGTCGGCTTTAATCTACGTTCTACTACTTTCTATCCGCGAAGATCTGAAGGATTAATGGAACGCGGTGCTTGAATCGAGTGTAAATCCGCATTTCGGAGTCTTGAGACTAAATATATAAACTGGAAGAAAAAAAGAGAGAGAGAGAGAGAGAGAGAGAAAAAAAAGAGAGAAAAATAATAGCGCGCGCTAGTAAATATGCGTCACGCGTTTGCAATGTTAACGCTGGAACCTTTTTTTCGCGACGATACCATTTTCCTTTTCAAGCGGGAGCATAATAGCGGAGCCCGCTTTCGCTGTTGTTATTGTCGTCATCGTCGGGGGCCGAAAAGAATGGCGCGATTCAGCGATTCTGGCGTTAAACACCCGGAAGGAATCAACCCGTCCTTCTCGCCCCGGTCTCTCTCTTTTCACCGCAAAGTTGAATAAAAGAGAAAACGGAGCAAGAGGTGCATCGACGTAGGCGCGCGAAGAATGCAAGGAGCGGCAGCTCTTATCGGGCTTCCTTCTGTTTTTACCTCCCGCGCGGGATTTTTGCATCTTTATTTTTAGATCGCGCTTGCACCGCTCAGGCGGGCGGCTACTCGGTAGTGGCGTAGCCGCTGTGTGTAACTCTCGTCTTCCGCGAAGGTTGAACGAGCGAAAATCCGAGGCTAAGGTAGAGAAGCGAAAAAAAAAGAGAAATAAAGAGAGAGAGAGAGAGAGAGAGAGAGAGAGAGAAAGAGAAAAAGACAAAAAGACAAAAAAAGAAGAAAAGAGAAACTCGTCCGGCCGTTGCCCTTACCATCTGCCTCCCTGCCAGAACAGGGTGTTGAACGAGAAAGAGTAGAAAAGAGAACGGCAAGAAAAGAACAAGAACTCGCGAACGAGAAAGAAAGAGAGAGAGAGAGAGAGAGAGAGAGAGAGAGAGAGAGAGAGAGAGAGAGAGAGAGAGAGAGAGAACGGAGTGGTACACAAGAACGGTTCTCGAAGGAATGGAGTTTTCAGTTCATCCCGAGGGACTCGCGAGATAATAACCTTCTTTCGGTTATGTTCCATAAAAAAAAAAAAAAAAGAAGAAGCTTGTACCCCGCGCCAGGTTTCTCCTTACGAAATAAGCGCGCGCGCGCGCGCACGCGCACGATTAGTTCTCTCTCCGTGCTCCTCGTCCGCTTCGTGTCTCTTTCTCTTTCTCTCTCTCTCTCTCTCTCTCTTATCAAGCGCTTATACACGCGCATGCACACGTACGTATACACACACATCACGTGTGCACATATACCTGCTACTACAGCGCTCCGCGTTCTTCGTCTCTTTTGTCTCTTTAAATATCCCCGCATACGGACGATTGAATACATTTTGTCACGCGACCTTTCCCTCTCTCTTACGATCTCAGCTCGCGGTTACTCTCTCGCTAATAACGGAAAACCGACGGTCTTTTTCCGCGCGAGGCCGATACGCCTCGGCATTGTTCGCCGAAGAAACGTTCCATTGTGCAAAAGCCTTGCGTAGCACAAAGTATAAATCGCAAGAAGGAGAAAAAAAAAACTAGTCGTTTTTTTTCTTCTTTTTTCGTTCGATCCCCCCGCGGAAGCGGGGAACAAAGATGAATGACGTGATGCAATCTCTCATTAATAAATCATTAGCCTAAAAGCGATGCGATATATCGCTACATTTCCCGGCTGCGTGTTCTATACACGCATCATCGGGGCGTGATATCGAACGCGGGGAGAAAATAGAGAAAATAGTCACGTGGCCGTCGAGGCGCGTCGCCACTATATAATAATAATACCACGAAGAGAGAGAGAGAGAGAGAGAGAGAGAGAGAGGAGAGAGAGAAAGAGAGCAGTAGTAGTACCTTCTCCGATATACCTTGTTTCGACGCCGATAATACGGCGAACGGTATTACTGGCGGCAGCTACGACAAAGAGGCCGTCACGGATCGCACAATAGACGCGCTAAGTGACGATGACGGGTGGGCCGCATCCCGTCGGGACGGCATGAAAGCGAGCAACGGTACACGGGGTATTGATACCGGTATTTCTCGCGTAGCTCAAGCTCGACCGACAGAATTCAGAGATTCCATTTGGCATTCTCCAGAGACAACAGAGAGGCGGCTGGTGTATGTATGCGAACGACCGAACGCATATCTCTCTCTCTCTCTCTCTCTCTCTCTCATCGGTGACCGCGAGCGCGTAACATCCACATACTCCACCTGCGTCCGTCCGTCTCATCGGATGTGCACTTAGGTGTGTGTGTGTGTGTGTGTGTGTGTGTGTCTGCACGAGCGCGTGTTCTGCGAACATCTCCGTCTCACCGCCGGCAATTCTCTCGTCCGCCGTTGCGGACTGTGTATAGATACGCGGCGGCCGCGTTATAGCCGTGCGCGCGACAATGGCTCGGTTTCTCAACAGAGAGAGCGGACGATCCGATGATCGTGATATACCTGTTTGGCCGGTGCCGTTCGACAGCCGATGGGTAGCCTCCTTAGACCGTGATCCCCCCGTTCCGTCTTCCGCTTGGCTGTGCTCCCGTTGATAACGCGAATCGGCCGGCAAAACGGTGCTTTTCCCACGATCGCATTTATATGCTTCTAGCGTGAACGTGTTCTGTATCTATGGCGTCATTCTCGGGAGGAAGTGGTCTCTCGCGCGTATGCCCTCCAAGCCAGAAACAACGGCCGGGCATATTACCACCATTAATCATACCTTCCGTATCGAGTGGAATACTGGCGCGAGTTTGAGAGAGAGAGAGAGAGAGAGAGAGAGAGAGAGAGAGAAACGATGACGGTGCAGGAGAAAGAGAGAGAGAGAAAAGCGGACGTAAGTGTTCTGATCCACTACAATCTCTTTCAATAGATTTCTCATCATCTCCACGCGGGAGAGATTCTCCCGTGTTATTCTCATTAATTATTCCCAACCTTTCTTTCTACCATCTATTTCGTTCTGTATTCATCTATCGGATATCGCGAAATGCGATCATCGCGTTTTTATACGCGACAGCGGCGAGGTGTATTGCCGGCGGAGACCGCAGTGGTGACCCCGCGTCGCCGCAATATTACAGCTGTACTACTTGTTCATCGAGACTGACGCGGGTAAACTTTCCCCTTTCCCCTCTCGCCCGGCCGCGCTAAGCCCTCGCAAAATACAAACAGCGGCGCGGTGCCAACCGGCCGCGTGTGTGTTTGGCTTTTGCCTGAATAAAAAATATTGACGAGCTCGCATCAGTTCGACATGCGACGGATCGACAAATAAGATAATTCTCGACAATCTGGCGGAAGGAAAAATTGTTGATTTAACGGGCTTTTGAATTAAAAAATATATTGTCATCATTTTTATCCCCGCCGCGTTTCGGCAATCGGAAACATATATAAATTATTCTGTTTATCTCGGGGCACGCTCATACTCCTGATACGTCCGTCGCTGATGTAATTGTCAAAACACACGTTTTGTTGGCCGACCGCTCCCGCGACGAGTCAACACAACAACGCGCGGCGCTATCCCTCGCGCGCGCGCGCGCACGAGAGATGCAGTCCAATTTGATTTATCGCGCAATTTGAACCAACAGCGTAGCCACATGTGTGTACGTCGACCGTGCAATTTACATTCCCGATCCATTTGTCCATTACGACGGTGTTTCGTCATGATTATTCTCGGGATTCTTTGGACACGAGAACTTTGGTCACGTATCGACTCTCTCTCTCTCTCTCTCTTTTTCGACCTGGCAAGATGCCGAAATTATGAAATCAGCAGTACGTGCGAGGGATTTCCGGATATACGACGGAAACAAGGAATATAGCGCGGTAGGAGGATGAGGAGAAGCGCGACGCAGAGCGAGGGAAGGTTGGTGGAAGGCAGTGACAGAGAGGTAGACCTCCGGCTCGGGGAAGACGTATTAACCGGGCTCCCGAGAGTGCCGTAACCTCTCCTCCTACACGTCACCGCGTAGCGAGGCGCGTGTATGTACACACAGCGAGCGAGCGTTATGGGTGTCTCCGGGGCAGACCGCGTCTTATCAAGAAATATGGAACAACCGCGCGGAAATTGGAACGACCGCAGCAGCCGAGCAGCTCAAAGCCGCGTAATTATTTCCATTCAATTACGCTCCGACTTCTCTGGAGCGTCATTGACATAAACGCATTGACGGGAAACGCATTTTTATCGCGGCTTTGAAAAACAATTGTTGTTTGTTTGCAACGGCGTTGAATTTTTTTGATCGATCGTTTTCAAGAAAAGATGAAATTTCGCACTTAACCGACATCGTTAAATGACAAACACGTCCGGAAGATGAATATATTTAGGGATGATAAAAAATGTTAAATAATGTTAAATGTTAAATGTTAAAAATGTTAAATGTTAAATGTTCTCGCCAGAAAGATATTTTCCTCGATCTCGACGACGAGTCTCTTTTGTTTTCTCGGCAAGCGTTTTGCCGTTATCTTCTGTTTTCAAAAGATGTTTGCTCGGTATATGTTTTTTTTCTTTTTTTTTTTTTTTCGATTTTTACAAAGTCAATTTTGTCAACTAACTGATCTCGGGTCGACACAAAATATTTATATCTCGGCCGGACGTCAATACACATAAATAGACGCTGTGAAAACGGTCTCAGAATACAAAAAATATAAATAAATAAGTATAACATATATATATATATGTATTCCTACTTGTCCCGTTATACTTTCTCGAATTTTTTGATGGCAAAACATTGATCAGCGGCGGAGGCAAAAATGGCACGTAATGGAATCAAACGTTCGCTGTGATCGAACGTGCAATCAGGCACGTCCGATACGTTCGTGTTTGTAAGTGTAAATAAAAAAGTTCGGACGGATGCGGCGAACTCTCGGGGATAATTAACGGAAGTCGCGCTCGTCGCTGCCAAGTATTCTGCGGGCGTGCGGAGAGTGTCATCCTCGGCGGAGTGTCAACTCCCTTCGTTTTTCCTCTTCCTTCTCTTCCCCTCCTCTCTCTCTCTCTCTGTCTCTCTCTCTCTGTCTGTCTCTCATTGTAGATAATTAACGGTCCCGTGGTCTGATGTAACTTTGTCGCGGCCGAAACTCGGTCGAGAGCTCCGATCGAGCGGAACTTGCAGCGCGGCGTCGGTTCACGTCGCCGGAAAAGGAGTGGCGCGAGATTTTTTCGGCGAAAAACAAAAAAAAAACGGTATCGCAATGCGTCGATCGTTTTATTCGCCGCGTTCTCCGACAGGGAGGCTGTTACCTATCTCTCGATCTGTTCTACATTCAGAGCGAAGGAAAGTTTCGTCGGTCGCTCCCCTCCCCCCCCTGGAAAATGAAATCGATCGTTTCCGGTTGTGCCGAGATTGTTCTCCGTACGGATTGGACGGAACACGGGAACGTCCCGAAATGTTTGTCGCAATCATCATTTGTCTTCGTGGCCACCGATACAAACCCCTAACCCCCCCCGTACGTACGCTCCTTCGGCTTCTCTTTTTCTTTCTCCCGCTGCCTCGGAGTCTCGCGAAACTGCGCCGTCCCTTTTCTCTCTTCTTGATCTCGCCGTTTTGTCTCTTGCTTTTTCCAACCTCGATTTGCTACTCGCGCGCACACTTGGCACGAGCCCCCGCTTCGTTCCTGCTGCTGCCTTTTGGCGAACGTGCGCGGAATTGTCCGGTTTGTCCGTGCGATCGTTCTTTGGGAGAGATGGGAGGAAATCCTGGAGAGAGGAAGAGAGAGAGAGAGAGAAAGAGAGAGAGCAGATGGAAAGTCCGCGCGCGAGAGAACAAACGCGGAAGGGGCACGAAAGACTCCGGGAAAGCGTACGTGCCCCGAGGCGTACGTTTCCGGAAGAAGGAGACAAACAAGAGCGGGGCAAAGGAACCAGTTATAAGGATTGGCTCGGTCACGTAAGACGTTTGTCCGTGACATCGATCGTCGTTGCGACTCTCTCTCTCTCTCTCTCTCTCTCCCGACTGTGTGTTCTTCTTTTCTCGTGGAATGAGTGCGTTTCTCCGTGCGGCATCTTCCGCGAAAATGGGATACGCGCCGTTGCAGATTGCGCGGATATATATCTCCCCTCTAGGCTTTCGTCCGTGGCGAGTATAAAAGTACTTTCCCGACAACACGGTGTGTTTTCGGCGAAAAGTTTCCTCTCTCACTCGCATTATAAAAGAAAAATATAAAAGCGCCCGTCGTATCGAGCGCCGTCAGTTAAAGAAAAAAAAAGAAAAAAAAATGAAACTTATTTCAAAAGATTTGAAACGACGCGAAATGTCGAATTAATTCGTCAATCGTCGTGTGCCCTAGAGCTTGTGTGTCGGAAACAATTCAGAGCGGAAAAGAACACAATGACTGCCGCGAAATAGACGGCGATCTTCAACGTCCGACGTGGAAATGGAAAGAAGAGAAGACCGGATGCGGGTTCGCCAGATAGACGAGGAACGGATCGTGAATAGCGGGCAATCCAAACCACTCTGGGGAAAAATAGTTCAACTGAAATGGAAAGAGAGAGAGAAAGAGAGAGAAAGAAAACGGAAAGATATGGGACGGTGACTTTTCTCTTTATTTTCGAACCGACAATAGCGTCTCGCGTTACCGCGGCAATTATCGCGATATCGTTGTCGTTTGACGTTTCTATCCGAATTATTTACGGACGAGCATTTATATAGCGCGTTACAATTCGTTCGTCGATGTAAATCATCGGGGTAGTTGTGTTGAAAAAATTCAATATTATTTTTTTTTTTTTTTTTTTTTTCATGAAAAAGAAAAACTGCGAAACGAAACATTTAGCGACGCGAATCTTCGCAATTAGCCGCGCGCGTATATATATATACACATATATATACAGGGTGTCCCAGAATTGGTGTAACATCTCTCGTATACAGGTAGAAGGAGTAAAACTGAGTCAATAGTAAGTCCTATACTATTTTGCTAGATTCGCAATAGTTACCGAGATCTTAATTAACAAAGATCCGCGAATAAGCGTGCATCGGACTGTCTCACGCGCGTAGGACAGCCCAGCGCGCTTCGCGCGATTACATTTTAATATGTATATGTTATAGAGAGTATATGCTGTTAGATTAACTCCACCCATATGTTCCTACGGGTAACATCGTAAGCGCGCCGGGCTGCTGTCTTACGCGCGTAAGACAGCCCGATGCATGCTTATTCGCTGAACTTTGTTAATTAAAATCTGGGTAACTATTACAAATCTAGCAAAATAATATAGGAATAATCGGCTCAGTTTTACCTGCTTCTACTTGGCTGCGAGAGATGTCACACCAATTCTGGAACACCCTGTATATATATATGTACGGGGTCCTCGTTAATAATCTTTAATAATCTTAATTGTTCGTGCAGTACAACGCGAAATGAAAGGTGATGAAACGAATTGCACGTTTCCACACGTCGCTATCGTAGTAAATTGCCTCCCCCGTGCTTATTACTTCGTAACTAGCGAAATGGCGCCATAACGGTGAATGATATACTCGTAAAGAGAATAACGCGAGGAGGTAAAGGGAGAAGTGCAGCCCCCATTAGATTATATCTTCAGCCACCGGGATCAATACGACGGCTTATAAGAGCTCCCCGCGCCGTCTTTCGACAAAGAATAATAACCGGCGATTCCCACACTGAGTGTTTCGTCTCTCGAACCTCGTCATTATACCCGGCACATCACTTACGTCGCACATACTCGCGCGCACGTCTCGCTTATATGTACGACTCTCTCTCTCTCTCTCGTCGACTTGCGCTTACGTCTTCCGCGAACTTCTCAACTTCCCAGCCAAACTTATCGATCTTTGAAAAAACTTTCTTTGAACTCTTTTACCAAAAAAGTTTTCGAAGATTTTTTAAACAGCGCGCGACGCGAAATTACACAATCAAATAACTACCGTGAAATAATTCTCGCGCTCTACGTCACGCGGCAACAAAAAAATGTGTTCGCGAATTATCCTCGCGCGATTTTAGTTTTGCGAAACATTTCCATCGAATTTTTTTTTTTTTTTTTTTTATCCGTAACGCAAAGAGGAATAAGAGCAAATCGCCGACGTTAATCGACGAAGTCGAGAAGCGCGCGGAGAGAGATCTGTCGCATAAACTCGTCGCGAAAGACGCGAGTCCCTCACACGATTTATTATTGTTCGGAGCGAGAGAAGTGTTGGCGCTTTATGTATTTCGACGGACGATCGATCGTCGCGGCGTTTCTCGCGCGAAGAGCTTTCTGCGATAACAATTTCCACGCCTCTTTCCTCGACGAGCGCGCGCCACGTCTGATTGCAACGCGCGGTCTGTGATCTAGCAGCTACCGTAGTCGCGGGCATTGCAGCGAGGAGAGAGAGAGAGACAGAGAGAGAGAGAGAGAGATAGACGTCTAAAGCCCCGGGGTTGCGCGATATATGACCGGGACGTACCTGTAATGGATGCTTATCTCTCGCCCGCGCGCTTTACCGGACGCGCCGTTTGTCGGATCCCACGGCGAAGTAATCGATTGGTTCCTTTGTTAGTTCCGCGGGGCCGGCGACCGCGCACGACCGACCGGATATGATAAATAAGCGATAGCGACTTTTCTCGAAAAATATATCAGTATCGACGCGAAACGGAGTGTCGATTTATCGCGGCGAGAGAGAGAGAAGAGAGAGAGAGAAAGATAAATAGAGAGAGAGAGAGCAGAATGGCGCAAATAATCGGTGCAATTAATTAGCCTCATTAGAAACGTTTTATTGCAGTGTATACATCGCACGTTAATATCGCCGGGGCGGAACACCGTTTCAATTTCATCAAACGGCATATATACGTATACATATATATGTATATATATGTATATATATATATATGTATGTACGAACACGTATCGATTAACTTTCGCGTGCTTAAAAACGGAAGTGCATTTAATGCTCAATGCGATGTTTATGAGCGAGCAAGCCGCGTTTTATCCGGACCGAATCGTTCAACCTCGCGCCGGTGAAAGGGCTTTGTGCACGTTGTATTTTCGCGCTTCAAGCACAACGACGGTATATTAGCGAATGCGCGTTCGAAACATCATTAGCGCCGATGTGAATTTGCTGAATAGCTCCGGTAAAACGCGGTTCCATACGCAACATGTAACTTCGTCAATCCGCAACTTTCCCCTCTCCTCTCCCTCAAGCGCCGACGTATTTCTCTAATCAACGTGTGCGGATGCGGATGCGGAATATAACGCGCGGAACGTCTCGTCGCGCAGACGCGCGAATCTCTTTTCGTTTCTCTCGCGTGAAAAAAAAAAAAAAAAAAAAAAAAACAAAAGAGTGGGACCCCCCCCCCTAGGCGAAAACAAGAAACAAAAAGAATTTCCGAGGACAAAGGTCACGACGCCGTTAAAGAGAACCCCGAGAGAGCCTCTCTTGCCTTTTCCCGGGGGACCTGTTTCCCACCCACGTCGAAATCGACGATATCACCCACGCGGGTGAGCGCCGGACGCTTGTAAGGACGATGTCAACCGATACAACTCCGGATTGGACGAACGGGAGATGATATTGTACGGCGCCGTTCGCCTCATCGCCGCTCGTGTCGTTTCGTTCCCCCCCTCCCCCCCCCCTGGTCGCCATCGTGTTTCCCCTCTCTCCGGATCTTCGACAAATAAGATCCCGGGGAGAAAAACGCGATATTGGATAGCCGGCTACGGATAAGCGATGCAGAGACACGCTCGTGGACGGTATTACTCGACTCGTAGGGACTTGACTCTGAGCGAAAGTGGGGAAAAGGTTCGTTGACATTCCCGATTGACGCCGCGTAACGTCGCGATAAAAAAAAACAAAATAAAATGACAAAAAAAAAAAAAAAAAATATTCCGCAATATGAATCCGACGAACTTTACCGTGATACGTGGAGTAAGGGATGTAACGCGATATCCGACCAACAACGTTTCGGTCGCGCGGCATTTCGGGGGGAGCAATCTCGGGGCGCGCCGTTACGTCACGAGAAAATGAGCTTCGGAAGAAACGCGAGGGAAGAGGAAAATCGAGAAAATCACGGGCTGGTTGTCCGAGGAAAAGGAGAGAGATCCACTTCGCCTCGAGCACACTCGTATCTCTGTTTTGCGCTGTCCGTCCATTAGCCACGGTTTGCCGAAGAATATACGGAATGGCAAAGTATATATGTCGTGAGGTTTTTATCACGTAAACGCCGCGCACGACGAATGAATGGGATGTGGAAGGAAGGAAGGAAGGAAGGAAGGAAGGAAGGAAGGAAGGAAGAAATGAAGGAAGGAAAGAAGAAAAGATGTAACATACCAGCCCAGACCCATTGCTTTAGATTTCGAAATACTGTTCACAGCGGCGGGAGCGAGTAGCTGGGCTCGTTGTTTTCTTCTCCGCCATCTCTCATGTCCCACTACTGCAACTTGCAGGCCGCCCTCGACTACCTTCACGAACTTTCACCTCTTTCTCCCGGGCTCTTCGCCCCCCCTCCCCCCCCGTATCCCTCTTCCCACTCCTGTCACTCCTCTCTCTCTCTCTCTTCTTCTCTCTCTCTCTCTCTCTCTCTCTCTCTATCTCGCTTCCACCTTCCCTCTTTTCAGCACTCTCTTCTTTTTACTGTTCCGCCATGTTTCTGCCGCGCGGAAAATTTAAGACCCCGTGCATTATCGCGTAATTTAGGATACGCGAAAGAGCTAAAGCTCTCCGAGGCGGACGAGGACGGATAAATTATTTTATTTGTCGGTGCACGATGTCTTTGCCGTGTAGTATCGCGAGGGCGTTATAAATCGTCGGGACTTATTACGATACAGTGACCCGTGTAAAAGGTCGTGAAAACGTTGCTCCTCCGAGGAGCTGAGCTCTCGTAGATTACCTCCCTCCGACGCCCCGAGAACGGATAAAGAAAGAATGGAGAAATGACGAGCCGCCGGGACTATATCGAGGGAGGGAGAGGGCGTTATGGATATTATCGAATCCCGTATCGTAATCCCATGCGGAAAGCCAGATCGAAGGATCCAATATATGTATGCGAAAACGCTTTCACGGTGTATCCCACGCAACGTTTCACATTACACCCCATTGCCGGATGTATATACACATATTGCGTTCGTTCCCGGCCAAACATTCCCATAATCGTAAACGCGACGTATAACAAGACTGTTGTGTCGATGCGATTAAACGTAAACAAAAGCGAAGAAAAATCGCTCGATTCACAGTTTGAAAATCTCTCGATATTTATTATATACGGGTGTGTCCACCTAACTTGAGCATCCTAAATATCTCGCTTATTTTTTACGATAGCAAGATGCCGAAAAGGGTTATTTATTATTCAGTTCGAAGAGACAAATATTGTAACAAACAAAAACTTGTTGGATTCGTCTTGACCTTGCCTGATCGTATCGCGAGGATAAAAATATGTACTTTCGGATAAAAAAAAATGACCTAGAAATTCTAAAAAATATGATCTTGAGAAAAATTTCTTGTTTATTTTACGGTATTTGTCTCCTCTGAACCGAATAATGACCTTTTTCGGATCGTCCTCCTATCATAAAAAATAAGCGAGATATTTAGAATGCTCAAGTTACGTGAGGGACACCCTGTACATACACATGTTGAAGTAAAAATAAAACTTTGCGTTTCGGTATTTTGTTTTTTTCCCAAAAACAAAATCACTCTGAAGAGTTCGTCACACACGAAACACACGTGTTTACTAGTTTGGCGATAGCCGCCAATATAGCAGAGAGAGAGAGAGAGACAGAGAGAGAGAGAGAGAGAGTTTTCGATGGCCGTATTACTTGGTTGCAGCACGCGCGCGGGCTTTGACGTGCTCGACGCCAAATAATTTCGTAACATCTCGAAACGAGTCGCGAGTGACCGCAACGCGAAACGCTAAACTGTAAACCGAAACGCTTTATAGTGCGGTGGCTCGTTTCGATAACCGTGACATACGCGCTCGCTTCGCTGTTGTGTAGTTGTTGTACGTGCGCGTGTGTGTACTTTCTCTCTCTCTCTCATCTCTCTCTCTCTCTCTCTCTCTACATGGAAAATCGCACGGATACTGCACTCGGCTCGGACTACGAGGTCGAGATACGGTTCCCGTGCACGTGCAAGTGCGAGCAGTACGTTCGACCGGACGTACAACGGTGCAATCTATCGCGCGATCTTCTATCGGAAGCATAAACCAAGCGGGCGGCGCTATCAGGCTCGAATGCGACTGTTTCTGTTTAATCGCCTAACGTGCCGATCATCTTACCGGTCGCGTCCCTCTTTGCGGCGCGTAACGAGAGATAGACGGGGAGAGAAAGCAAAATCGGAACTTGCCTTATCGTTTGCCGACCGAAGCGATAAACCCTGTCGTCGTGTGTTACGTGTGTGTGTGTGCCGGCGAATGATCGCGTGTCTCGTGCGATAAACGCGGATACGTCCTTGCGCTTAATCGTTCGTCGTCTAAGAGGCACTAATTTTCCGTGTGGGACAAGTTACGGCCGCGCGGAAATACCGAAACTCACTTCGACGAAAACTAAATCTCTGCGAGACAGTCTCGCGCGAAGTATTAAATGATTTCGTGTAAACTTCGGCCTATGCGACACGAGCCGCTCTCTCGATCATCGCGTTTTTATTTTATTCTGTTTTATTTTATTTTTTTATTTTTTATTTTTTTTTCACGTTTGACGCAAACGATTTGATGAATAACAAGATAATTGGAGAATGAACGATTTTATTAAACGCGAAAAAAAAGTAATAGGTACGTGTGACGTATGGCCAGGCGTATTTCCGGCAGGATGTATTCCCCGGTAATTGACTAGATTTTTTTACACACAGCGACACTTTTACGCCCGACACACAACTCGGCTAATTGAACTAAATTCTAAGCGCGCGTTTAAAACGAGAGACGGATCTCTCCCCCGGATCGCTCTCGGATGCGTTTTGTGTAACAGCTTCGGAAACAAAATATCTCCCTCGGTTACCGAGCGAGCGTTTTAATGGATAAAACGATTCGTCCGGACAATCGGAACGAATCGCGTGAAACCTTGTCACAGATCAATCCGGTTAAAATCTGATTGCAATTAAGTGAGGGCCGAACACACACACACACACACACACACATCCACAACGAGCGCGCCCGACCGACCGTGGGGGTGCACGTGCCTTTTGATTAAACGCACGCGGCGGGCGTGCGAATTGGAACGGGCGCGAGGCACGATTTTCCGTTCCTATCAATTCGGGAATCGCGAAAGTTAGCTCATCTCCTCCGGCAGTATTGCGGCAGTTTGATGGAACGGCGCGGCGCCTTCCCTCCCCCGGCCCCGTTCCACACGCTCAATCGAATCTTTCTCTCTTTCTCCCCGTCGACGGGGGAGAGATCATTATTAATTCTGAAGCGCGAACGAAGTTACGCCGCCGCCGCCGCCGCCATCGTCGCCTTCGCCGTGATGAAAAGAAGACTCATAAAGCATGCGATTCTGCAACACACCCCGCGTACAGAGAATCCCTCTTTCTATTATTTACATCTCCAGAGATTCTTCAATAAAAAATCTTAATTAATCATCTTTGTAATTTGATTCGCTCATTAAAGAGAAGACGATCGTCTTCTCGTCTCCCGCGAGAGAAGTTCTTATTAAATATACTCGTTGAGTCATTCTCAATTACATCGATCTTGAGTCCTTTTTTTTTTTTTGTTTTTCGTTTTTTGTTTTTTACGAGTCTGATATGGAACGTTGCATAAACTAAAAAGATAAATGACGCGTCGAGAGCGGCGCGACGTCGCGTCAGTCGTACGCTCGCACCACTTACGCGTGCGAAATAAAGCCGCGTGGCGCGCATACGCGGGGCGCTCGAGTATTATATGATGATATTGTATCGCGCATTGTGCCGTCCGGACGGACGTGTGTGACGGCTAAAGCGATTGCTCGACCCATTGTAAACGGGCTTCCGACGAAAGAGCGATACTTATGCCTCTGCTCGCAGAAATGCGGTTAAACGAATGTCGCAGGTACCCGCGCCATCATGCGCAGCGGGTTGTTGCAGCGTTGCGAACGCCATTTCTTCACGTACATAATCCCACTTTAGGGGGCGCGTACAAAAGCTCGTAGCGGAATCACACGCCGGTTTACATGTGCGCGCGCGAGCAGAGCGCGACGACGTTAAAATGTTAGTGAAAAAGTGGCGGAGATCCAACGCGGCGCGCCGGTCATTTGGGATCGATTTGGACGAACGAATGGCACCGCGGCTGCAGGTTTTATGTTGCACTATTATCGGCGCGGCGGAAAAGAAAAACAGATAAACGCTTAATTGGTCACCGCGGCGTTATAGCAGTATATCACGATTAATGACAGCGGCTATTTTTCCGCGGCGGATATGGAAATACAACAATACGCATCGCTTCAAATCGAATATCGCGTATTTTACTTAATCGATTGTTGTAGTATCCACATTTCCGATATTTTTATTCAACGCGCGAGATTTTTTTTTACATTGCGTAATAAGAGAGAGAGAGAGAGAGAGAGAGAGGGAGAAAGAGAAGGAGAAAGAGAGAGACATCTCTAAATTTCTGTAAAAATATAACAATAATAATAAACAAATTAACAAAGAGTTAAAGTTTTTGAAATTTAAAATCAACAACGCGAAGTTTAACCGGTCAATGAGAATCTATGCTGTGGGTGTTTGTTGCAAAATATATATAATATTTATATTTATATTTATATATCTTTGTGTAAATTTTACACGTGAATTTTGAATTGAAATTTAAATTCGTAAGTTCATATGGGATGCCATATTTGCATCTCGTGTATGAAAAATGCCCGTTTACTCCCCTATCTAATTTAATTATATTGCGAAAAAAACACTTCGCCCAGGAGTCGAGCCTGAAATCTCTCGTTTTTCGTGCAAATAATAATATAAAAATATAATATAACATTTCATTTTTGCATAAATAAATATATATATATATATACATTACACATTTTGTATAAATCAATATATATATATATACATTATGCAGACTGTAATTAGTTTATGACATCAAAACAATTGCGAGATAAGTGTGCGGGGATCATGTATTGGCAGTGTATATGTAACAATTAAGTAAGTTTCATATCATCCATCTTAGCTCTTCGAGATTACATAGTGAGCGCCGGATCGATAAAAAGCCGGAAGATGAATCGGATTACGGGTGTTAAAACTTCACGCCCCCGCGGAAAATACAACGGTCATAAGAGTAACTGCTTCCCGAACGACCAGCCGGATTAAGTGGAGTAAAAGCTCAAGCGAGTGGAAGTGAATCAATAAGAAAAGTTTTTAATTTAAAGTCCGATTTTCCTCCCTCCCCCCGCCGTCTAAATCTCACTCTCGCGGCCGCGCCACGAGAGGGGGTTGATTAACTCGTGGCGGCTATTGACAAAAGAACTCGCAACCTCTCTCTACCCCCTCCTTTCCCGCCCGGCTAAATTCGCAACTGCGATATCTGATTTTCGTAATCTCACGCTCGCCTCTCTTTCTCTCTCATTATCCGGTCACGAGATCGGATAATATGCAAGTTTGCCCGGATAGCGATCGGAAGGCAGCCGATTCGTGGCTGGCTTTACATTTGCCGTAACTACTCCGTCGCATTTTTCGCTACTTACTCCGTTTCGCGCATCTCTTTCCTTCGCACTTCCCTTCCTCTCGTCTATACCCTTAGTTCCGGTTATTGTCTTGTGTGCATTTTTAACGTTTTCTTTTTTTTTTCAGAGAAAGATAGAGAGAAAGAGAGAGGAAATGAAAATAGAGTCGCGCAAAGAGGATGCGTTAGGGGATTATTACCACCGCACAGTACGGCGCACCTCGCGGTTTATTACCTCGAGAGTGTTATCATTCGGTATAAATTATCGATAAAAACACACCGCTAATCGAGATCGGTGTAACTGCTGTTCGGAAATGTTAAAAAATATGAAGCGCGCGAAAGAGAGAGAGAGAAAAAAAGAGAACGTCGCTGCTCGTACTTTTCTATTAGCTTAATCTCGTTCTGCGCAGAAACTTGTGCGATCTTTTTGTTTCTTTTTTTTTTTTTTCATCATTACATCGTAGATTTATTTCCGCACTCAATATAGATCGGTAGATGCGCTAATAAACTTCAATTGCGGCGAGAGAGAGAGAGAGCGCGCAGATGCTTTCGGAGAAAAAATATTCCGAACTAAGAATACACGGCGCCGTTCGCCGTAATTCTGCGAGGCAATAATAAAAAGAGACGATGAAGAGCGAATAAAAAGCGGACACCGCGCGATTTTCCGCACCGTAAGAAATTCACATTACGGCGAATATGCGCCGACCCGTCGTCGTTCGATTCTTCGGGCGGGGTTTCGATTTTGCTTGGATTCTCCTCTCTTCTTTGCTCTCGAGCGCAGCAAGTAGTCTGAGGACCGCACATCGAGTTCTTTTTCGGCGCGAGATTAAAGATTCCTGACCTCAATCCCTCCGCCAAAGGATTATCCTAGAGATATTACCGTCATCGCCGTCGACTTTTTCCTCTTTCCGCTACCTTTCATAACGCGCTCTCTTCCTGCGAAACGTCCATTCCGCCTCTCCCCTCGCCCTCTCGTCCGCCTATCTCCTTCGATTCTTGTTTTCGATATTTTCCTTACCGCATCTTCTCATATCGCGTCTGTCGATTGTCATATACGATGTGTGGCAACCATCACGCACACACACACACACACACACACACACGCAATCACTGACCATCGCGCCGGAGCGTCGTCTACGGAGGAATGGAGAAAAATATGTACCGTGTATTTCCGGAGAGCGAAAAATTCAGAATGGTAAAAAAAAAAAAGCATGCGATAAAATATTTTCCCGTTGCGCGATACGTGACGGAGAACGACGATAAAAATATTTCGCGCATACGTGCGCGAAACACTACCACGCTGATTCTTTCACGGCGTTGTCCGCCGCGATGATTCTCTCGCAGCAAGCACTTTCTCCGATTTGCATAAATCTTTGTCTTCGCGCAATGCGCCGTGCCCGCGCACACATTTGCATTTTCTCTCTATTATTTTCACATAAAACCTTATACATATCCGTTGCGATCCTCTAATATGTACGGGAGCGCGCGCGCATATGGAAACGCGCGCGCGAACAATATGCTGAATGCGGAACCGGCTTTGCATATTGGAGAAAAAATAAATCCGATAAACACGGCATTTTCCGCCGCGACTTTTAATGACGCCGCTAAAGCGAGATTATCGACATCGATGTATCAAAAATAACGCGCAAGTTCGAGTGTGTATACGGGATATATATACACACGTTGATACTCACCCCCCTTCGGAATAAGCGATATTTTCGAGTCTCTTTCGGGCCATAAACAAATTTCTATTTTTTACACGACACAGTCGCACACTTTCCACATCCCCAATGTAAATTATATCATAAAAAACAAAAAAATTATATTATCGCGAATTATACATTATTCTCATTTTTCAACAAAGAAAACGAAACCTAGAAGTTAATCTTACGTATATTTCCATACAAATGTACCATCAGACAAACATTTTTTCGCAGCGGTCGGTGATATTTGTGGCGACTTTACGTGTTTTTTATTTATCAAAATTCTTCCAAATCACGCGATGTGCTGTTTGATCCCGTACCCGATGCGAGAGTAGACTTTCTTAGAAGTACCTACGATCGCACGAATTCGCGAGAATTCACGGACGCGTATGTAAGAATGAAGTGTGAGCATCAATTTCCATCAATGAAAAGCACCGGGTCATTCGCTCCTGTGTGAAAATGAATTCACATTAATTAGCATTGTTTATCCCTCCCCCCACTCCCCCCCTCTCACTGTTCATTAATATTAATTAAGCAGCTTCATTCATTTCGACGGGATTGTAATAGCACGGACAAATTAAGTAGAGAATGAAATGATTGCGCGGATAAATCTAACAATGTAATCCGGGCGGAACAAGCACCCAGAGAAGACGGGAATAAAGCGCGTACAATGACCGACAGTAAATAATTATGTGTACGCGCGCGCGCGCGCATGGCTTAATTGGCATTAATTAATGTTTTGTCGCGAGCGACGGAAATGCAACGTTCATTAAGCAATGTCAAAAGTAAATCCAGGTTGAGCCTTGACGGGTATCGATTAAGAACATCGATAAGACAGTTTCGTATTACGTAAGTTCATGTAATAGATGATTAATGAAAACAAGAGAGAAGTGCAGCGGCTGCGGCGGGGTCGGGGCCGCATTGGCAAATCTTTTCCAAAAATCAGGATCGCGTGTCGTTCGGCCGTTCTGATATTTAATAACCAGGTAATCTCTCGCAATTATTTAACCGCGTACGTATGTATATAAACATGTAGATGATCTGAAAAAAAACTCGAGCGATTGCGCTTAGTCACAACAGAACGGCGAAATGTTTAATTTGCACATTGCGGGGATGTGAACAAGACGACGATACGATCGCGCGGCGGGAGACTTTATCGGGGGACGGGGGAAAAAAAACTCGAATTTCGCTCCCAAAAAACTCTTCTGGTAAAAAATACGTCGGCGAGATATTAATCGAGCACGTCGTATCGGGGTTAATTTCAGATGACGGCGCGTTATTGCGCGTTGCGTAATTGGCAACTTTGTATTTGAGCAACGCTTCATCGACCCTCCACCTCCCCTCCCGCGTTTGCCCTGGTCGGCGCAGAGATCCGGTATGCCGACTATTTCGACGTCTGCGCAGGAACGTCTAAATGGCCCATTCGCAGCTCAGCCGAATTTGGGTCACGTTGACACAAGATTCTCAGATATTAGGATCGTTGAGGTCTCTCCGGGTTGCTGCGATTCCGCGAAGTGAGACTCATCCGAAGCATTTGCCAAGGGTCTGATCACGAAACGGCGGTTCCTAATATTTGGTTTCTTCTCATATCTCGGGATATCTCCGGCGAACGTGTGACGTAAAAGCGCCGGGAGTGCAACTTACGCGCGCGCGCGCGCCGGGTCAACTTTCGAATCAATAAAAAAAATCTCAATATGCACCTCGCAATAAAACTCAACGACTGCGACTACTCGTAACTCGATCCCAACTCGATCGTTAACGATCTCTCGGCGTTGCGGTTTAATTACTTTTGTATAAAAAAAAAAAACGAAAAAAAAAAACAAACAATTCTCAATATTTATACACACGTCCACATTTTGATCTCGCTGTTCTTCAGTAAAAAGTCGCAATGAAAAAGAGAGAGAAAGAGGAAGAGAGAGAGCGAGAGAGAGAGAGAGACTAGAACGCGAACGAAGAACAGATTGCTCGCGGGGGCAAATTCTGATTGCTTTCCGCAGTAGGTACGGACGACAGCTGTTATCCGTATCTATTTGTCGCAAACACAGTCCGGACACGTAACGCGATCGCGTCCCGTTCTCAAAACCGAGTTACAGAAACTCTCTCTCCACGTAGCCGTGGCGGTTTAGAGCGGTAGTTGGTTTTAGCGATCAGCCCCCGCGTTGCGGTCCCGGTTTTACCGGGTATATATAGCGTTCTCGTTCGCGCGTTCGTTCGCTCGTCGGCTTCCGGTAAGTTTGACCAATCGCCGGCTTCGGCCGCGCCGCAATTTCCGACCGCAGACAAGACGAGGAAAACGTCTTTCCCGGAGTTTCCTCTTCCCTTGCGGGTTAGCCGGTTAATGCAGGTGCGCGCCGAGGATACCTCGGCGATGCGGCGTAAAGGTCGTGGCGGAGAGTGGGAAGGGAAGGTGTATCTCTCTCGTGGAAGAAGTATACGCGCGCCAGAAAGGTGGCTCCGGGCACAGCTGCGAGCGCAGCTACGAGAGCCAGCCACCTCATCCAGTTCCCCGCGCTTCCTTCCTTCCTCTCTCCGTCGTCGTTCTCCTCCTCCTCCTCCTCTTCCTCCTCATCCTCGCGGTCTAAATTACGAGACCGGGTGGTAAGTGGCGGAAAATGTAACGCCGGCTCAAAGCTTAAAGCAAACTTGAGTTTTCATGGCCGCGCATTTGTCTGACGCATAATTCGGAGTACATTTCGCGCGGCGAAATCCGTAGGCTCGCTTCTATGCCAGTTCTCTCTCTCTCTCTCTCTCTCTCTCTCTCTTTCTCTCTTGTTTCCCGTTATCTTCGTGCGGATTATTTTCTCTATTCCGTGTTCCGGCGCGGAGATCTTTGTATCATTGTCCACAAGCGTCTCCGCTTGGCTTATCATTCGCTCGGATTAGCGTCGCCTGGTCAAGCGTATGAGGACGCGATTAATGCTTCAATTCCCAATGTGATATGCAGATAATCGGAACTTACGTAAACATGGACGCTGTGTATGTGTGTGTGTGTACGTATGTGTTTATCCGTCCCCGGGCATCACGCTCGACCGCACATCGCACGTGGAAGGTTATCGCGCGCGGAACGCGACGACGCCGGAATTTAACTTTTATCACTGTGAGAAACGTTGGAGACACGACGCGATAAACGCGCGGCGCGCGAGAATTTCGAGCACGCTCGAGCAGATCGACCGGCAACGGATCTTTCGTCGTTGAGGAAAGTCCCCCCCCCTCCCCCCCATCTTGTCAAATGGTCGATTGTGTCGCGCGCGTTTATCCCCAGTAGTTGCGCGGACATACGTCGCGATACATTTCACATTTCGCAGGCGGAGGAGTCTCGAGATGAGAAAAGTTTTTGCAGCGCGCGTAATAAGCGCGACGGCCAGAACCTCTTTCTCCCCCCTTTCTCTCCCGCGGCGGCTCTTGATCTCCGCGGAGTCGCCGCGGGATTAACACTCCCGGAATGGTGGCGATATATACGGCGCGGTGGGAGAAGGAAGAGGAAGGAAATAATAAAAGATGTAAAAAAGAGGGAATCTCGCGGATCTCTCGAAGAGCGAAGGGAGGGAGGGAGGGAGGGAAAAGTAGGGCGGAACGGATTGGAGCTTGTGAAACTCTCTAACGACGACGCTTCGTACCATTCCAGACACATGACGAAATTCTCGTTTCATATTCGCATCCGGCAACCTCCTCTCCGTCGCGCGCGCCCTCCTTCTTCGTCGTGGAGCGTGCGACACTCCGCATAACGGTTGTGCAAGGGACTTTGGGGAACGACAAATTGCGAGTATTAGATTGCCAAGGGAAATTCATTTGAACGAACGATAGCATCGCTCGAATATATCATATCGAGAGCGCTTCGCTTAATTTCGTTGTTCGCAGATTATTGCAAATAAGATTGATGATGAATTATTTTGCGCATTTTGAGCGAAGAGAGAGATGTCGCTTTTATCAATATCATTGCTAATGTTTCATTTTCAAATTCATCGTCGTCATTTTTATTATGCGGGACTCTTACATCGCGGATATCAATTAAAACGACGTATTAAAAACGACAGAACATCAGTAACGACGAGAAACTGAAATAGGCGCGCGGAAATAATGACACACACTACGTACGTGTCATAAAAGAAACCTAAAATTCACCGAGAACAAATCTGTTTCAGCAGAAATTAAAATTCCGCGGATCGTCAAATTAATATATGTTAATTAACATTCTGAGAGTTTCATCTGGATTTACACACGCACATAGACACACACACACACACACACACACACACACACACACACACACAGAAGGAGAACATTTTGTCCGGTCGCATTGATTTCGCGTGTGCGGAAATAGGAGACGCGCGAGAGTAGATGAGAGAAAGAAGATAAGGTAGAGGTCGTGAGGTAACTACCCGTATACTATATATTCTCGGAACATTTACCATCAGGATTTCCCCAGGTGGCTGCTGTCACGTGCCACTAGGACACGTGCCAGGCGTACGTCCGAAGGGGCTAAGAGCCATCCTCGCGCCTCTCATTTCCCCTCATCCGCTCCGATCTTCTCTCGCTCTTTTTCTCCGTCGCTCTTTCCTTCCCTCGCGTTCTCTTCTACTCTTCCCCCCGTCCCCTCCCCCCCCGCCATACCTCATGGCTTCGCTTTTCCGCGTCGTCGTTCTGCTTCTTTTCTCTTCCTGAGCAAGCTCTCTGCAAGGCAGATCCCGCAGGAGAAAAATGGCGAAGGCAGGAAAGCGTGTGCGCGCCAACCGTTCACGGGTCACGGGAGTGGGAAGAGAGAGAGAAAGAGAGAGACAGAGGAGAGGTTCGAGTCGACTTCGCGCACTTTACACCCCCTGTCCACGTTCATCTCGCGTCCGCTCTTTCGTATCGCGGATACGCCGCGCGTTCCGCCCTTCTGTTTTCTGACTTAGAGAACTCGGGCGCGCGCGCGCGCGCGCTCTCTCTCGCAACGTCGGATTTTAACGAGTAAAAACCGAGATTAACAACCGGCTTTCGTGAAATTTATGCGAGAGTCGCGTCTTCTTTAACGGCATCTAAATCGGCCGCGATCCCGCCCCGGGGGTTAATCTCGTAATAAAAATAAAAAAAAAACGAGTCGCGTGTCGATATTTCCGATTCGTTGTTTAAATTACACGACGCAAATGCCGTACTTAAATGCGTTTTAAAACGCCGCAAATGACGTTATTGCCGGCGAGCGTGGAAAACGTTGGAAACTCACGAATGTGCGCGCGCGCGCGCGCGCACACACACACACACACACACAATACACAAACACACACGCGCGCGCAACGACCGCGTCGAGTATGTATCGCGAGAAATAACATCGGTAAATACATATTCGAATTGTGTGTTGGAGGGATTCACAAACTTCACGCATGATGGAAGTCCGATAATTCCATTCGCGTTGATTCGTGCAATCAATGTAAATTTAGAGATGCGCGAGCGATTAAATAAATACAAGAAAAGCCAGAAAGAAACAAAACAAAAAAAAAAAAAAGAAAAAAGAAAAAAAAAGAGATCTCGGGGAATCGGACCGTCGGATTACGAGCGGGACGTGAAATTTCTACAATATCCCCTCGCGCGTGCGCGCGCGCGCGAGTGCGCGCTGTGTTTTATCCGTGTACGTACGCGAAGAGATTTTAATTAATTTTACCTTCGCCCGTCCGGCCGTAGTATTTAGTTAGTAAAATCAACAGGAAATATCGGAGAGCACACAGTTCATCAGTTCATGCTTATTGAAATAAAAGGGATAATATAAATCGTTGACAATAAAACAATATTTATTATTGATAGAAAACCGTGTGTCTCGCCGTATCACGGCCGCTCGTACGAAACACACATCACGTCTCTGAAAAATACGCAAAACACTTGCGCGCGCTGACAGATCGAGCGATACATAATCTGACGCGAACGTGTCTCTCCCTCTCTCTTTCGCGCGTCTGGAAGAAAGAATCATGGAAAGGAGAATCTGCGAAACGCCAGGCGGAGCCGTCCGTCCGTCCGTCCGTCCGTCCGGTGAATTTACGGGCGGACGTCGAGTTGAGAGCGCACGGGGGTTGTGCTGCCAGAAAAATGGCAGGTAAATGGAATAGGGGAGAAGAGCGAGGGATTGTTCACGAGGTGCGTCGGCGGATAGAAAAAGTGACCCGTCCCTCGGTGCCGACAACCATCTACGTCTCCCTTCGCGTGTGCATCTCTTTCTTCGGCAACGCCAACCCTTCTTTGTCACGTTCGCCGATGAGTATTCACGTTTCATTCTCCTCGTCTCCTCGACGCGAGATTAAAGAGTCGCTTCTGAGCTGCCGCCGAGCGCGCGTAGTTTAAATTTCTTTTATAAACTAATAAAAATTATCGCATTTTTATCGTATTGCAAATTATATGAAATATAATCTGTTTATTGATTTAACAGAGAAATTTTCATCAGGTTTCCTTTTTTAATGATAAATTAGATAAACACTCGGTAGCTCGAGATATTTTTCGCACACGGGGCAACAAAACATTCAGATGATAACACGCCACGGAATTATTTAAACAATTTTTTTTTTTTTTTTAACGCAGAGCGTTGCCACGTATAAATTTTTCAACAATTTCGACGAATGCGGAGAAGAGATTTAACAACGCGCGAGATAAATTGCATAAACGCAAGAGCCGTAATCGTGTTTACGAGGGGAAACGAAAACGATTTATATACCGAAGAGAGAGAGAGAGAGAGAGAGAGAGAGAGAGAGGGGAAAAGAGAGAGAGAGAGAGCCACAGAAAGAAAGAGAGGAAGAGATTGCACATTGTAGATGCATTTCTTTTCTGGCGCATCTCTTTCGATTCCTCGCGCTTTCGGTCCCGACGTTTTCCCGCTCCATCTGCTTCCTTCGCTCTCCTCGTTCTCCGCTTTTCCGCGCCGGTACTTCGTTTTATGCCTTTCGGAGATTCGTGGAACGAACGCCGAGCGAAAGCTTGCCAGATTAAAAGTGGGTATTCGAGCGCGCGCGCGCGCACCCTTCCCGTCTGGGGCGCGCATAGACCCTCCATTAGTTCTCTCCGCGCGCTCTTTGCACTCGCCCTTTCTAACACGAGAGATTCAAATGAGCATAAGCAGCGACTGTCATAATTAGGAGCGTTACAACCGGCTCTCCTATAATATCATTACTGTCGGGGGGTTTTTTTCATCAAATTAAAAAAGCTCCCGCGCGTAACAGCGTGCTTTTGACGTGGCGCGTGATTTTTTTTATATCTCGCGAGAGAGAGAGAGAGAAAAATATCGAAAAAAAGTAAAAACTGCAATATCAGATGATGACATATTGCACTCTCTTTTAAATCCTATTCGAATGAACAAACGGGTCTTTACGATGTTTATTAAGACGAGTAGTAGCAGTGGATCACAATTTTTTTTTTACACAGATTATATTGTAGTAACTTGTCAAAGAGAGAGGAGAGAGAGAGAGAGAGAGAGAAAGAGAGATTTTATATCAACTCACTATAATAGTTCTCATAGTTGTCTAAAACTATGCTTCAGTGCTCGTTCTGCTGGAGTTTTACTTGCTCCCGTGATCTACCGCGCGCAAATTGGAGTCAGAAACTACTTTCCCAAGGAGCGCTTTCCTTATTGTGCGCGCACAAACCGGCTCCGTAGCTTTTTTTTCCCCTCTCTCGTCTTCAAAATGCTTTGAAAATTTGCGGAGCGTGGTAGACCCACGGCGATGAGATTAATTCCGAGTACGTCGTTCGGCAAGTCTCTCTCTCTCTCTCTCTCTCTCTCTCTCTTTCGTCCCGAGAGACTTTTCTTTTCGCAGAATAGTTTACGAGAGAGAGAGCGTGTGCCCTTTGCGAGCCCCTTTAAACGGATTTCACGATGCGCCCGGGTAATTGGATTATTTATCGCAGTTGACCGTGCTACTTACTTTCGCAAGATCTTTTCCTCCGAGTTGACGAGGGGACGCGACGACAAACTCTCTCTTTCTCTCTCTTGCGACCTCGTCGTGCGAGAGCTTTTAGCGATTATTAAGAACCTATGTTCGTGTCCCCCTTTGTTTTTCCCGCCTCTCTAACATCGATTGTCCTTGCTCACAACGAAGCGTAAAAGCAGCCAGCAGGACGGGTACGCAAATAAAGAGCGAGGAAACTTGATCGCGTGCGCGTCTCAGAGAGAGATACGATCGTCATTGCAAAAATTTTCTTATTGCGAAGTTTTCAACACGTGAAAATGTTATAACGCACACACGAATAACTAATAAGATATATCGCGCGTTATAAAGCGAGTATATATATATATATCGTATCACATAATTTTAATAACTAAAAGTGTAAGTGGTGTGATTTTTTTCACCCGTTGCGTGCTAAATTATTTCATGAATATTTTATCGTGTTGCGCGCGCGCGTGTGTTCATTAACGTTACATCCATCAATTAATTCTGCGCTGCGCGAGGCAACGCGAAACATAAAAATAACCAATGATTAATGATACTCGTTGTAATGGCGCGCCCGTGTGATTATTAGACTATTAATATTGTACGCTCTCTCGACTGTTAGAAATTTTATTGCAATTTTATTGCAATTTCCTAGCTCTTTAAACTAGTATTCCCCCCGAATATATTCGTTTCGTTCGAAATGTCGGAACGAAACAACTGATCATTCATTTCTCCTGCAATCTCGGTGACCGGACGTTAAGTTACCGCTTCGATCAAAAACTTTTTCTTTCGACGTCTCTCAAAGGATTTTTCTTTTGTCAATACTGGATCATCACGCACACACACGCACGCACGCGCGCGCGCAGCGAGTATAAGTAATCTCGTATCTTTCGCGTCTTTTATATCCGAAATTTTCCGCGGACATCTTGAAATTTTCTTCCCCGGGGACGGCAAAAAATCTCCCGCCGCGTTCCGCGAATCACGTCGTCGAGAAAGGAGAGCCCGATGGCGCAAACTTTTAACCTGCGGCGTCCCGTTTGCGCGTCCATCGTCCACCGGTTGACAAGTTGAAGGAGGAAAGATAGGGAGAGGAGAAGGAAGAAAAGTTCACGGGACTCTTCTACGGCGGGATAAAGTTGTCGGCGAACTGGCGATGAAGAGGCGGCCCCGGCGATGAAAGGCGATAAATAAGGCTCGATTGGATTCCTGCTAGCGGTCCTGGAAGTTTAACGTCGCGGTGCGAAGCCGACCCTTTAACTCACACGTGTGCTCTCTTTCTCTCTCTATCTATCTATCCGCACACGTGCTCTCTCCTTAACCATCTCTGACTCAACCCTTCCGTTCGCATTCGGAACCGCTAACTCCAGCCTAACTGGATTAACCGATCCGTCCGCGCGTCGGAACTAGACCGCATTTTGCCATCGCGGTACGACGCTTGTATCGCTTGTATCGCCGGGCCGTTTCGCGATAACGATCACTTCTCTCGAGCGAGTCTCTCTCTCTCTCTCTCTATCTATCTATCTACTCAGTATGTAAATTTTACGCGCGCGAGGGATATTACCTATTCGATTATATAAACTGAAAATGGGCTGTATGGAAGTTAATTTTTGTGCCACCACCGTTCGCGCGCCATTGTTATATTATTTAAATGCGTTAGCAAGCAGAGAGATAGATAGATAGATAGATAGATAGATAGACAGATAGATAGAGAGAGAGAGAGAGAGAGAGAGAGAGAGGGAGGGAGGAGGAAGAGTCTGAAATTATTCTTCTGGCAAGTTCTCGTTTTTTTTTCCCTTGCTCCTTGAAAAGTTTGATACAGCGGGTTATTCAGAATGACAGGACGCGGAACACAAGTCCCGAGAACTCTGATGCGAAAGTGATGGCTAAGTATGGCACTCATTATTTCGCAAGGAAAAGTCTATAATTTCATCATTATGAGAAAGAAGGAACAAAAGAGTTCGGGTATAAAAATGCAAGCGCCGTGAACCCTCATTTCCATAATACACTGCCTGCCTCTTAGGCATACTACCGCATCGACAATGAAAATCGGAATGCGTACTTGGAAACAGAAAGAGAGAGTGGGGGGGGGGGGAGGCCTAATAAAAGTTCACAGGTTTGTCGAAACTTTGTTAACACTTGAAAACGCGAGACAATGCGCGCGAATTAATTAATTCCTCGCGATCTTTCTTCGTGTTCTTTAAATAATTTTTTTCGAACGACGTCGTTTCGAGAAAACCACCAGTTTTTTCAAGCAAAAATCGGGTCAGATCGATTTCGAACGAAGTAGTTTCCCCCTTTAGCGAAGGATTATGACTTTTTATGCGTCGCGAGTCTCGTTCCATCGACGAGACTCCCGTAGTGGCCCTTAGGAGTCCTCCCCCCGTATGTGAATAGCGCGCCCAGACGAGAGTGGGACGCGCCAATGCAACCGCTGTCACCGGTTCGACCTTGAAACGAGAGAGAGAGAGAGAGATAAAGGGAGAGGAGGAGACGATGGTCCAGGTTTCCATTTATCTCGAGCATCCGCTCCCGAAGGAGCCGTCAACGTCGTCAGGAAAGATCTCCCTCGAATTATAGCCGCAGGCCCCAACCCTCTTATGTAGAGGGTGCCGGTGAGTAAGGCTACCGAGGATTGACCGCAGGCTCGGAAACCCCGGGCGTGGAACTCGATCAAATATAAATCGCGAATCCCGGGCTTACCGTTCGTCCCATTCTTCGATATCGGAGTCAATCCTAGTTTACAGTCGCCATATATGTCGCCCCAATAGATCGGAAGGAGAAAGAGAGAGAAAGAGAGAGAGAGAGTAAGAGAGAGAGAGAGAGAGAGAGAACCTCGAATCCGCAATGCGATACATACATATTTCAGGAGGAACCGATTGGGGTGAAAGGAAAGAGGTGACACGATGCGACGTGAGGCCAAAAGGCGGAACCCCACGACGTTTTTTTTTTTCTTCTCTATCGAAACTTCACGGACGCTCTCTCGCGTAGCTCTCACGCGTCTCAGAGTTTCAACGGGGGAATATTAAGTCCGATTGACATAATATTTCGAGCGTAAACAAGTTCCGAACAATATCTATATTCCGACGGTCAAAACGAGGATTTAGTCTCTGGGTTATTGCGTTTATGCAGCCGACGCATTGCGCGCCAAACCGTCCGATTCGGAGAGAATTACCGTTCGCGCGGATGACAAACAACGTATTGAAACGTATTCGTCACGGATTCACGTGTGAGATCACTCTCTCTCTCTCTCTCTTTCTCTCAAAAGCTCGAAGCAATTGTTATGGGGGGTATTCCTTGTAAAAAATCGTTCTCGCTCAAAGAGAACCCTGTTTTTACAGCAAAAACAAGAGTAATACGAAATCTGGTGTTTGTATTTTATGTTTTTCTGTCGCTTCAAAAAAAAAAAAAAAAAACAATACGCGGATAACACGCGTAATTCTTGCGATAAGCACAAATACTATGCCCGCAATACATCGCTTATCGGAAACATTCAGTTTTCCCTCTTCGCTTTTCACCGTCGCGGAAACAAGCCACGTCGAGACGTTTCGAAAATCCAATTTCATATAGCGAGGAGAGAGGAGAGAGAGAGAGAGAGAGAGAGAAATGTCTTGCGCGTCTACAGAGCCAATACTCCGAGACGGTGGAAAAATACAATGTGCCTGCCGAGCGGTCGAGCTGGTGGATTTTCTAAGTGTAGTTGTAATACATCAGCGATCTGCTACTGGCACCGAGATTCCTTCCGCAATACCTTTACTACCCCGCCAACGACACATTCGAGAAAGAATCCGCGCGTCAATACCGAATTCCGGCACGTTGGTTATTATTAAATTCCCCCGTCTGATTTTTCGCGCACGCGCCCGAGTAATTGTTGAATTCTTGTTGTTTTGTTTTTTTGTTTTTTTTTTTTTTAACACGCGTGGTTAATGTTTAAATGCGCAAACTGATTTTCGCCCACGGCAAAAGCTTTCACGTACAGCTTTTTTTTTTTTTTGTATTTTGTTTTTTGTTTTTGATAAAACATATAATCACCGCTATCTTTTCACAGAGAATTGATATAAATCTGTAAATCCGGAATTAAAACCGGGATGTATGCGCGCGTATGTTTTTTTCACTATATAAACTTTGGTCGGTGCGGTTGTTATATTGTTCTTAAAAGTTTAATTTACATCCGATAATAGACCAGAGTTTTCAGCGCGCATTGAAGTAACGCTGTTTGTATTTTTGATATTTTCGCGTCTGATGCGCTGTTTGAAAACGAAGTCCGAGTTTGTGCCGGAAAACTAGCAGATATATGTGTGTGTATATATATATATATTTATATATATAAAGGCAATGATGACGCACGAAATATCTAACATGTAATCTATGTAAATTGAAAAAATACTCTTTTATATTTTTCGCAGTCCTGTTTATATTTGTTCATCAAATTCATCGGATGCGCACGAAAAATTACTTCATTTATCTGCAACTGGTCTGCTCTTATTGTTTGAATGACGATAAACATTGCGAAATTGATTAATGTACACGGTTATGTTACACTATACACAAACTATGTATACAATCACTATCGAAAATATGCAATATTTATATAAAAGCAAATATAAATGGCAAATATATTGACGGCCAAAAACATTGCGTTACTCGCTCGTTTTTTGCCACGAATACCTTTCGCGTCGGCGTACGTCACACACTGACACGTTATCATTCCACTTTTCCTCTTTTTTCCCCATTCCCCATTTCTCTCTCTCTCTCTCTCTCTCTCTCTCTCTCTCTCTCTCTCTCTCTCTCTCTCTCTCT